>NW_022984789.1:85447-174486 GCF_010094145.1 Didymella exigua CBS 183.55
TTTTGCAGATATCACAGACGTGACAACAGCGACCGTTTTGCACATGTCACAGACGTCACAACGCGACCTTTTTGCAGAGATCACAGACGTCACAACGCGACCGTTTTGCAGAGATCACAGACGTCACAACGCGACCTTTTTGCAGAGATCACAGACGTCACAACGCGACCGTTTTGCAGATGTCACAGACATCACAACGCCTTGGCAAGCACCCATGGTTTGACCCACTATCATCAACATCACAACGCCTCTGCATAACGTGCAACTTGACCCAGGTACCAAACACCGCAACGCCTTGGCATGCACCTGTAACTTGACCTACTGCCGTTGATACGTGACCTTCATCGGCACGCCCTCCTTGCCCACCAGCGTCCCGCTCGTCGCCTCCTTGGCCGTAATGGCAAACTGCTCGTTCTCGAACTCGGCAAACGCCACCGCGCGCACCGACACGAGACGCACCTCCTTGAATCCCTCGAACCGCTCGAACATGTCCGACAGCGCCTCCTCGTCCACGTCGCGCGGGATGTTCTGCAGGAACAGCGTCTTGTTGGGCCGCACGTACTCGTCCGGCACCACAGCGGCGCCGGACTTGGCAGGCCGCGGCTTGGCCGCTTCCGTCGTCGCCGGCAGCGCCGCGGCTTTGGCGTCTTCCTCTGCGCGCTTGAAGTCTGACTGCGTTAGCCCTGCGCAATCCAACCCACACGCCTCTTCGCGAGTCCTGGGACATGGCAAACACACCCTTCAGCATCAACCGCTTCCGCTTGTGCTCCTCGAACATGTCGCCCGCCTTCCGCTTCACCGTCTCGTCCGAGTGCGTCTTCGCGCGCGCGACCTTGACCGGCTTGCCGTACAGCTCGAATCCGTTCATTTCCTCGACAGCCTCGAGCGCGCTCTTCTCGCTGTCGAAGACGACAAACGCCTGGCCCTTGCGCTTCAACGAGCTCTTGGCGATGATGTCGAGGATCGGCCCGTAGTACTGGAACACGCGCGTGAGGGCGTCCTTCATCGTCTCGATGCCGACGCGCTCCTCGAGGTTGTTGACCTGTGCGCGTTAGGCGCCGCGGCGTGCAATGCGTGCGCATCCTTCTCAGTGCGAGGCTACTTACGTAGATTCTGCGCGATTAGCGGCGGACGGGACCTACCTTGCGGCTTGTGACTTACGTTTCCACGGGCACGGGGTATTTCGACACGTCAATGTGCGGCACGCCACCGCTTGTCACTACGCCTTCCATTCTGTCTGCCATATTGGGCGACGGGTGCTGGAAGTGTTGTTGGTGGAGAGGCGCCAAAGTAAAGGTCGGAGGACTGAGCTTCGACAAGTCCGATCAGTTCGCGGAGAACCGCGCTAGTCGCTCGTCACGTGTGTGCATGCCATCCCCAGCCCCATCTACACCATCTCCGTCTTGCATCTTTGAACCCGCCATTTTATGTCGATTGGGTGTTTCAACCTCCTGGACCTGCACATTGCATCGAGCCAATGTCAAGCTCTGGCAGTGCAATCTGCCTAGATGTACTTTGCCATGGTCAGCGTGATGACCATGTCGTCGCATCCGACGCTCGAGTTCAGCATGCGTTGCAGATGCCGCTTGATCTATTCTGTTCCCGCCATGCCGACACCGAGTCGCTCGCTCGACATTGCGGCTCTTGCCATTGCGGCTCTGAGCGCGGAAAATGAGCTAACATGGACAAGCTCACGTTGACGTCACCGTATCGCTCGAGCGCCGCATGCTCCGTAGTTGTATGAATGCGTCTTCAACGCCAGTGTCCTGGATCCGTCTCTTGATTCATCTGGAAACAAGGTACCCGTCGTGAGTGCGCGTTCAACACAGCCGAAAGAACAGAGAAAGAGATAGATACGGAGACCAAGCATCCACGCTCCATTCACGCCATCAAGCCCTCTCCTCTTTGCAATGCTCCACACCAACGAACCGCCTCTCGGACTCAGATGGCGCTCCCACAGCCTCTTCGTGACCACCGCGGTCGGAATGGGCGCCTTCACCGACCTCTTCCTGTACGGGCTGATCGTGCCTGTGCTGCCCTTCCTGCTCAAAGAGCGCGTGGCTCTGCCCGACTCCCAGGTCCAGGGCACCATTTCAATGCTGCTCGCCGTCTACGCTGCGGCGTCGTGCCTGACGAGTCCGATTGCAGGCGTGCTGGCGGACAAGTTCGCGAGGAGCAGACAGGTGCCGTTCACGGTTAGCTTGGTCATGCTGGTCGTTGCGACGGTCATCTTCGCGCTGGGGAGGAGTGTTGGCGTGTTGGTCGTTGCGCGGGTGTTGCAGGGTGCGAGCGCTGGTAGATCTCATCCCTTCACACATTGATTGCGTGCGTGCTGATCGGTGCAGGTGTTGTCTGGACGCTCGGACTGGCCATCATCGTGGAGACGGTCGGACAGGAGAATCTCGGGAAGACGATGGGCACAATCTTCAGTTTCATTTCCGTGGCTGGCCTCTTCTCGCCCATCTGCGGAGGCCTTCTGTACGCGAAGACGGGCTACACTGGTGTCTTCGGCGTGGGAATCGGGCTCGTGGCCATCGACTTCGTTCTGCGGATCCTGATGATCGAGAAGAAGGTCAGAGATGAGTACCTGCCCGACTCCATCGAGACAGAGGAAAGCAATGTCGCTTCTGGAGCAGACGACAGCGAGCAGACTCCTCTCCTGCCAAACTCGGACTCACCAGACACCGATGCTCGCTACCGCCTCACACCACCCAGGAACCGCATCACACGCACCCTCCCCATCCTGCTGCTCTTACGTGACCCGGGCCTGCTCACCGCAATCCTGATTGGCTTCATGCAAGCCGCGCTCCTCGGCTCCTTCGACGCTACCGTGCCCCTCGTCGCAGAGTCAGCCTTCGGGTTCAACAGCCTGAAAGCAGGGCTTCTCTTCCTCCCTCTGAGCGGCGCAGACTTCTTCCTCGGGCCCGCCTTCGGATGGGCCGTCGATCGGTACGGGGCACGGCTGTTCTCGGTGCTGGGCTTTGCCTGGCTGGTTCCGACGCTCGTGCTGCTCCGTCTACCGCACGAGACGTCGATTGTGGAGGGTCTGGATGACGGCCGTCGGATTGCGCTCTACGCGTCTATCCTCGCGCTCAACGGCGCCGGACTCGCGATGATAGGAAGCCCGAGCATCGTCGAGGCCGCGCGGCTGGTGGAGAACTACTCCAAAGCGAACGAGCAAACCTTCAGCGAAGGAGCACCGTGGGCGCAATTGTACGGGATCAACAGCATGGTCTTTAGCGGTGGCTTGGCTGTGGGACCGCTTGTTGCCGGGGCGCTGCGGGAGAAGATCGGATATGGCAACATGAACGCCGTGTTGGCTGGGGCGTGTGCAGTGACCGCGGTGCTGGCGGCCCTGTACATTGGGAGGAAAGCGGAGAAGGGGAAGGACGGGGATTGAGCAACGCGGGCTGCTCACCAAGCAGCAAGGGACCTGAAATCGAGATGCATCGTGCTGGCAAGAGAGTGCACGTCATGACACGAATAACAAACGACATCACCTCACGGTTTACAACTCTTCACGCGAGCTCAGGATCTTAGATGAGCTCTTTGGAGAGCTGGGTTTCCTCGAAGGGAACTGTTCAGAGATGAGTCATTGAGCAAAGAGCCGTCGATGGACCATCACTAGATCAGAAGTGCAATAGAAGCCGCTAAGGCATGTTCTGAGTTGGGTCCGCAGTCAAATAGCATGGAGAAGATTGGGATGGATGAGCAGCTTTGTATGATTGAACACGGACAAGCAAGCGCAGAGCACTGAACGAGGAACACTCAAACACCGAAGTCATCACTCATCGTATATGCGCATATAGCTACTAGCATGTGGCCTACAAGTCTACGCAAGAGCCTGCATAGCAATAGCAATCATCGTCATTGGCCAGCAATCCCAGGTTTGTAGGTTCACCAGTCCGGTTATGCTCTCGGCATCCTGGTGCACTTTCACCAGACGTGCAAAGTAGACATGCCAGCGCCTTGCCATGTGTGGTAATATTTGGTTGGTATTATGCGGCTCCCTCGCCCTATCATGCCCTCCTTTGAAGGCTGTCGGCCTTTTCTACAAGAAGTAGTCCGGAGTCCTGCGCGAGACCATCGGTTCGCCAGCGCGCGGGCAGGGGTCGAACTGCAGGCTAAAATCAAGTCAGTTGAGTGAATGTGGGTCAAGCAGTCAGCAACATACAAAGTGTACTTGAGATGCTCATCAATCTCCATTATGGCAGCCTGGTTACCGCACCTATAGCAGTAGTTTGGTGCTGCACTGGTCAGCGAAGAGGTCAAATAGGACGGAGGAGCGTATTACCTGAGAAGATTGTCACGACGTTTCTGTCTTGCGACCAGTTGTAACCCTCCATAACAAGCTGATGAGCGCGTGCCACCAGCGTCAGGCCGTTGTTGTGGTTGAAAGCTTCTGAGATGTCCTGTCCGAATGTGTAACCGGCACCACGAGGAGATATTCCCCAACCACATCTGTCATCAGGGTCTGACCAAAGAAGATCGCACATGGGACCCTCGTGTGGTACTTCTTGAATGCGGTCAAGCGCCCTGATGTTATCGAGGGTGTCAATGCTAGGCGAGAGACCACCGTGGAGACAGAAGATCTGGTTGTCGATCAAGGCGGTGAGAGGCAGGTAGTCGAAGAGGTCTGTGAAGTATTTCCAGACATTGGCGTTGCCGTACTTGCGGAGGCACTCGTCGTAGAAGCCGTACACCTGGGTGATCTGTCTCGACTCGTGGTTTCCACGGAGGATGGTAATGCGCTGGGGGTATCGAATCTTTAATGCAACAAGAAGGGTCACAGTCTCGACAGAGAAGTATCCTCGGTCCACGTAGTCACCTGAATGCGGTCAGCACACGGCACAGCGATGAAGGCGGTGAACGCACCCATGAAGAGGTAGTTCGTGTCGGGGTTGGGACCGCCAATCTTGAACAGTTCCATCAAGTCGTGGAACTGTCCGTGAATATCACCACAAACTGTGACGGGACATTTCTGCGTATATATGAGCCGCTGCATGGCGAGATTAGGGGCGCAGCACATACCACTGGTTGTACGTTTGACTCTTCCTGAAGAACTTCACGGGCCTAGCACGCCGAATAGTCAGTATACAGCTTGTTCCCGTCCGCCGCTGCGGCGCATCGTCGCATACCTTGTCGCACAGCCTCTGTACATCACTCTCCGCCAATTGCTTGCACTGCATCAGGCTCTCGATCCAGCCATCCAACGTGGGGATTGTGGTGGGCTCGGATGCCGGAGCTGACGAGAGCTGCATGGGCTCAGGCATCTTGACATCCTCCATATTCGTGTCCATGTTTGCGGCGCGGCGGGTGTGGTGATGGTAGGTGGGGGTCGTTTGTTGTGGAGGTCGCGCTGTCGAGGGGCTCTTGCCCTTTCAAACTTGGCAGATGACGTGCCAACGGCGGGCAGGCAGATTCGCAGAGACAGTGAGCTTTGCGGGCGCGAACAGCGAGTCCAGAAGACGATCGGCGGTATTTGGCAGCTTTCACAAGCAGTAGCTGGGTTCAGCAGAAGAATGGGGCGTGAATTGACGTGCGTACCACACGGCACGGCCGCAGTCACGTTACCTTTCAGCCGGCGCTCAGTCACATGATACAGTCGAGTTCATCAAAGTCGAGAGCTCGCGGTCTTGCAGGGGTACTAGATGCGCTGATAGGTCAGTCAGTGCATGTCGGTGCCACGCCCCGCCCATGAGGCAAGGCACCGACACTCCCGGGCGAAGGATCCCACACTTTCACAAGCGTCAGCCTTGGACGCAAGGCTGACCGCTGAGGCTAAATTGCCGCCTCTTCTTCTCTGCGCTGCAAGGCTGTCGGCTGGAGATCGCCTCGGGCTAAGGCGCTCGAGCCACTCGTTCTGCCAGATCGTTGCGCTACCCGACGCAAAGATGCAAGCATGCGCAGCAGCCCCTGCAATTCACTGAACCTTACGAGAATGATGATTCCTAGGTTTTCTACCTCTTGCACAGCATCACTACATGGCGAGCTCAGTGCGCTGGGAGGGGGGGAGGGTATATCGCTAATCCTTATCGGTCACTGGCGCGGGCGCTTCCCAATAAATTGACGCCTCCCGCTCTTTTCCTTCTCCACTTAGACGCGTCGCGACATCCAGCACCGCAACTGCAACTGCCAAAAACACCACGACACAACAGTCGCAACTGCTGCCAAATCACATCTAACACGTGTAAAGTCACTCGCAATTGCGATGGCTTCAAACAAACGCGACTTTGTTCGCGCCTTCGACACTCCTGCCGGTCTGCACCTCACTGCAGAGCCTCAGGTTTGTCATTTATGATTGCGCTTTGTCTCACACAAAGCTCACACCAAGGCAGGCTTCTCCAGTACGATACATCCCTGGCCAATGGCCCGAGGAGGTAGTCGCCGACACATATGAGATCGCTCCAGCCCCAGGCGTCTCGATCTTCACGACCATTTCGCGCTTCGCGACATCTTTCCGCTTGGAGGTCTCCAACATCCCAGAACGGTTGAGGAAGTACTTCGCGTGTCCACAGCAGATCATCGCCCTCCCCGTCATCAGAGATGATGGCTCATCCAAGCGACGCCTTATCGACGCGGGTTTTGCGCCTACCACGCCGAGCCGTGGAGGCAGTCAGCATACTGGTCTCTGGATCGAGACCCCACCATCACCTCAGTACCCTAAAGATCTGCGGGGTAACGACAGCCCAGACTGGTCGATAGACGATATCGACACCGGCAGTCCCCCACCTCAATGTCGACAGATTCTTCCCTTGAAGACCTCCAGGGTCGTCTCGCCTGCTACACAATTCAACATTCTCCGACGCTCTCCCGTTACACCCATGCGCAGCCAGCTGCTTAAGAAGCAGTTGCGGAAAGTGGAGGCAGTCAGGACTACATCACCTACATCACCGCTCGAAGCTCGGCGAAACCAAGACGCCGACGCACGGACCACAGACCGCCCTCTCGGATATCTCGACCCTGCCGACGTCTTAGACAACGACCTCTCAATCCTTCCTGACGCCGACAACTTGAGCAGCACATCCGAATCTCTGCGCAGCCCTTCACCTTCATCATCGCGCCACAAGAGCACCCGATGGGCTTCACAAGGTCGCGTCAAAGCCTACTACGTCGACGAGCGTATCAGCGAAATGCTTGACTCCACTCTCGAGTCCATTCGCTCACCTATCTCAAAACCCAACTTCTGCGGCGACAATGACGATGGCGACTCGTCTGACGACATCCAAAACGTACCTTTGATTGATCCCAAGACCACCTCTGACTCGGATGAGTCCGTCGACGGGCCGTCCTTGCAAGACTCATCTCTGTTTGACTCCCTCGAGGAAACAGAACTCTCAAAAGAGCTGCTCCAAGATCTCGAACAGAATTTCAAGAAACTCCTCAATGAGGAGCCACGTCCTCCTTCCCCGCCGAAGCCATTGTTGGCCCCGTTGTCGGACTCGGAACGTACCCAGCTCGAGGAGTTGGCCGCTATGTCGAAGCATGGACAGGACGGATGTTACTCTATCGTTCCGGACAAGATTACCGCTCGCGACTTCGGTACTTTGCTGCCCGACATGTTCAATGGCAGCGCCAAAGCTTGGCTCAATGACGAGATTGTCAATCAGTACCTCGCAATCCTCGTCAAGACGTCCAATGATGATTGCGGTTTCGTCTACAAGCGGGGTGGTCCGGCTCCCCCCTATCACGCCTTCTCCTCGCACTGGTTCAATTCGATCAAGGGCGGCGTCAAGAAGGTGGAGCGCTGGGCCAGTAGAGTTGGCCTGGGAGGTAGGCAGTTCATGGACGCTAAGGTCGTCCTGTTTCCTATCTGCGACGGTTCCCATTGGCGACTCCTCGCTGTCAACCCACAGAAGCGCACCATCGAGTACCTGGACTCCCTGGGCTGGGATGGATCCGAATACATTCGAAAACTGCGCGATTATCTCCAGCACGAGCTTAAGGATGCTTACAAAGAGGAGGAATGGACAGTCGTCGAGCTGCAGCGCAGCGCCAGGCAGTTGAACGGTAGCGATTGCGGTGTGTTTGTGCTCCTCAACGCTCTGGTGTCACTGTTGGGCGTCGAGTTCAAGAAGGTGGTGGCATGCAACGGCATGCACGAGGCCAGGGAGAGACTGGCAATGACGATTATTACTGGTTATGCTATTGAGATGGAGTACTGAAGCGCGGAGACATTTACGGGCTTCTGGTTTCGTTCAGATTTTTCTCCGGTTGTTTGTCTTCTTTGGTTGTTTGGTCGCTCTTGTTTGTCTGGTTTCTTTTGGTTTCGATTTTGGTTTTGGCGTTCGGGCATACTTGGAGTCCAGTTGTTAAGATACCCCCACCAGCAAAAAGCTGCATGAAGCGAATGAATCGTACTATTATTATGACCTGAATGCCTCCAGGGTAACGCGTCATTCTAGCCCCCATGTTCACGCTTGTGTGAGATGAATCTGCAGATTGTCACCTCGGATTTGAGGATGGATATGCCGACTGCCTTCTAGATCGTGCTTCAAAGCCCCCACGACCTCAAAATGACGGTTCCTATTTCTCGACACTCTCGACTACCGCTCGCTCGACGGGTGAGCTGACTGCTTCCAGGGCCCGTTTCCGAACGAGGAAATTGATTCAAAGCGGAACATCTAAGCGCGGTACTGATCACCCGCGAAGATATTAACACCGCTTGTAATAATGGCAACTAGCACAATTTACTCGATCGGTACCAAACCGAATACTAACATACCCACGACATCGAGCAAACCTAGAAGGATAGATTGCGACATGCACAAACGAGCTCTCTGGCTGCGGAAAGGCCAATGAGACGCTTAGGATCGATATTTAGGCCGTTGCTCACTTCGATCAAGTAGCAGAGCAGGCACAGCAGAAAAGGTTTGAATTATTGTTCCGCATCGTCGATAAATAGATTTCGGGTTACTTTGCGCCAGATCATGCGGGCGATCTTATGGTATGTCTATATTAGCTTCGGGGCAGAAACGGGGCAATGCATCGCCAACCATGAGTCGACGAAATGTGACATTTGAGATACAACGAATGGAATGTGTTCTATTAGAGGCTTTATTTTGTTTTTTTCTATTTGCTGATGTAGAACTAGAATGTATGCGTTGGCTTCGATCTCACGTTCCTCCTCTCTCCAGCCACATCGATTCGTTCACCCAGCTGAAGGAGTGATCTGTCGCTACTGCATCAAGTGCCCTCAGTAGTGATGATTGAGAGTAGGTCATAGCATGGACTCCCACATCCCCTAAATCCTCGACCCAAATTTTCAAGTCTCTTTTTCTCTGTTTTCGATCTAGCAGTCGCGGAAAGCTGAGGACGAGGATTTGCTGTCCGGTCGCACTCCCCATGCGGATACTCCTCCTGTAGACACCATGCTCCAACCAGTATTCCACGACGTAGGGACTACAACTTCTTCAATCCGGAGGTGGGTCTGAGAGGGGCGTACGACTTCTAGGTGGTTTTTCTGGAGTTCGGCCATCCTTGGTCGGCTTATATGCGTGGCAGAGGGACATTGATACGTCGAGTCTGCTTGGCTGTAGCGCCGTTGGAAAAGTTGCGGTCCAGACAGCGTGCCTTCTGCTTCTCCATCTGTGAACTCACGTCAGCACTGTGTACTTGTCAGCAGTATCATAGAATTCGGGCAGAATGGTTCTATTGGTCAAATGGGTATAGAACTCCACTGTGGTGTCCATGAATCATGACCTGTGTCTTTTCATTACGGCCTGTCGTCAACTCCTTCTCTTTTCTATTTCACGTTCGATCAACCCTCTAGTGACCATGCCCGTCATCTCCACCCTGCTCCTCAGGATCAAGCTTGATCAGTGTGTCGATACGCATGATCGCCACGCACGCCTCGACAGCGGACTTCAACTGCTTGACCTTGCTCATGCTGGGCTCAAGAACACCGGCCTTCACGCAATCGTGTACCTTGCCGTTTGCGAGGTCCAGCCCGTAGTTCTTGTAGTTCTTCGACTTGGCAAGCTGTTTCGCGTCCTGCGAAGAGGGGTCTGTGGGGTTGACGGTTCGCTGCGAGAGCGCGTGTCTCGATCGCAGGTTGGCGACGAGCTCGGTTGCGTCCTTTGCTGCGTTGATAGCGAGAGTCTTGGGGATAGCGAGGAGAGCCTGGGCGAAGGCTGCGATAGCCAACTGCTCACGGGAGCCCTGTGCGACACGTCAGTTTACACCTCGGTGAATAAAATGTAAATGTACTTACGACCGATGTTGCCCACTCTTCCAGATAGATGTGCAGAGCTGTCTCAGCGGCACCTCCGCCGGGCACAATACGTCCGCTCTCGAGAGTTCGCTTAACGGCGCACAGCGAGTCGTGTACTGACCGCTCCATCTCGTCGAGCGCGTAGTCATTGGCTCCTCGCAGAATGATCGACGCGGAAGAGAAGGCCTTGGTGCCCTTGACCAGGATGCACTCATCGTCAGAGATGCGCTCTTGGGCTACCTCCTCTGCGTAACCCAAGTTTGCCGCCTCGAACTTCTCATCACCGTTCAAATCTGAGAGTGTGCTGACCAATGTCGCTCCAGTAGCCTTTGCTATCCTGCGCAGATCCTCCTTCTTGCACCTTCGTACTGCCATCGCGCCCTTCTCAATGAAGTGCTTCAGACAAAGGTCGTCAATACCCTTGGTTGTGAGGATAACGTTTGCGCCGGCCTTCAGGATCATCTCGATGCGCTCCTCGACAATGCCGGCTTCACGCTGGCGGATCTTCTCGAGCTGTTCTGGGTCGTCGATCGTGATGTGTACGCCCAACTTCATGCGCTCCTTCTGGAGGTTGATGTCCAAACAGGCAATCTTAGCGTCGGTAATGCGGGTCTTCATAGCTTGTGAGGCGACTGTGCAGTTGAGAGCGTAGCCCTTGACGAGTACGGACTGGGTAGCGCTCTGGCCGTGTGCCTTCAGGATATTGACAGCCTTGACGGGGTACTTGGTCTCGTTCTTGTTGTTGGTGGTCTTGACGGAGGTCATAGCATCCACAACCATGTTGGCGAAGAAGTCCGAGTCTGAACCGATAATCTTCGAAGACATGGATGTCTTTGCAATGTTTACAAGAGAGTCGCGACCGAGGGTATCCACCTTTGTACTGATGTTCTCGTTCATGTACTTGACCGCCTCCCTCAGCGCCAGCCTGTAGCCTGTGATGATGGTAGTGGGGTGGATCTTGTTCTTCATAAGCTCGTTCGCCCTCGTCAGCAGCTCAGCAGCGATTATGACGACCGACGTTGTGCCATCACCGACTTCCTTATCCTGCTGTTGGGCGAGGTCGACGAGGATCTTCCCCGCGGGGTGTTCGATGTCGAGCAAACTGAGGATCGTGGCGCCGTCATTCGTGACTGTGACGTCGCCGATGTCGTCTACCATCATCTTATCGAGACCTGAAGGTCCAAACGACGACTTGACGACATTGGCAATAGCCTGTGTAGCAAGGACATTCTGGTCGCGAATGTCTTGGCCGCTGATTTTGTTTCCACCGAGGACTGCACATGTCAGCTCAGATTCTGCTCTTCGAAGTGCTCCCAAGCCTACACAGAGTTCCTCCGCTACGTGACTGCTCGAAGATTCCGGCCATGTTGTTGTGGTGTAGCTGTTTATGCTGTGTTTAGGCTCCGTTAACGCGTGTGTCCGAAATCTTTAGGGCGGGATGCTCCTGCATGTCGGCGTTTGGTGCCGGGCCTCCGACGTTAGCGGACAGGGGTGCCGCGAATGAGTCGCCCGCCCTCCACATTCGGACACAACACCACGCGAGACTTCTGTGATTGTGTTGACAGCCTGACAAACTGCTTTTTAGGTACGCGCTGCGCCCTTGCTGTTCTTCGTATCTGCTGTTTCCTGCCCCCCGTGTCTGACTCCACAACTGCAGGTAAACATGCCCTTCTGACTGTACCCCGCCATACCCCGCCAAACATTCCGATATCTGGTTCTGTTTCCCAAAGGGATAGCTTTTGGTGTTCAGCTACTGTTGTACCCACACTTGAATACGATTCTGAATTCGCAACACCTGGCGCGTTCTTTTTCCTTGCGCTGACGCGTTTCTCATCTCAGACTTTTTCCTCTCATACCACATCAAACATCTCTGCAATGGCCGAAGCCACCGCCGCCGACGGCAAGATGAAGGATCTTAAGATCTCTGAGACCAAGAAGAGCAAGAAGGACGGTGCTCCCAAGGCCGCTGCCAAGAAGCCCCAGCAGCAGAAGAAGAAGGTCAGATACGTGTGGTAGCAACAGGGTTGAGCCGGAATGTTTACGCCATGGCAGATTGAGGGCGCCGCGCTCATTGGCATCGATGTCGCAAAGGAAGACGACCTCGGCGAGTGGTACCAGCAGGTAATCACCAAGGGACAGATGATCTCTTACTACGATGTGAGCCGTTAAAGCTCCCAAACACTGTCACTCCATGCTAACGCGTCTAGGTTGCCGGATGGTAAACATAAAGCTGACCTCAACATCGAGTACTTTACTAATTTCGAGATCAGCTACATCCTCGAGCCCGCATCCTACGCCATCTGGGAGTCCATCAAGGCCTGGTTCGACAGCCAGATCAAGACCTTGAAGGTCCGTAACGCATACTTCCCCATCTTCATCAGCCAAGACAACCTTGAGAGGGAGAAGGAGCACATTGAAGGCTTCGCCGCAGAAGTCGCCTGGGTCACAAAGGGTGGAAAGTCCGATCTCGAGAAGCCCGTTGCCGTTCGCCCTACCTCCGAGACTGCCATGTACCCCTACTTCGCACGCAAGATCCAGTCGCATCGCGATCTTCCTTTGAAGCTGAACCAGTGGAACAATGTTGTTCGGTGGGAGTTCAAGCGTACGTGCCCGAGCCTTGTCTCAGTTGGCCTCACACTGACGCACTGCAGACCCTATGCCTTTCATTCGTTCGCGTGAGTTCTTGTGGCAAGAAGGCCATACAGCTCATTTGACCAAGGAGGAGGCCGGAGCCGAAGTCATGCAAATCCTTGAATGGTACTCTCAGGTCTACCAGGACTTGCTCGCCGTCCCTGTCGTCAAGGGCACGAAGACCGTCAACGAGAAGTTCCCCGGTGCTGACTACACAACAACCATCGAAGGTTTCATCCCTGCCACTGGCCGTGGTATCCAGGCCGCCACATCTCACTGCCTCGGACAGCATTTCTCCAAGATGTTCAACATCACTGTTGAGGACCCCAACCCCAAGGAGGGAGGCAAGGCAGAGCACGTCCACGTCTGGCAAAACTCCTGGGGCCTTACTACTCGATCCATCGGTGTCATGATCCTGACCCACGGCGACAACCGTGGTATGGTCATTCCTCCCCGCGTTGCTGAGATTCAGGTTGTTCTGATTCCCGTTGGTGTCACCGCTAAGATGTCTGCTGAAGCTAAGGAGGAGCTGTACAGTAAGGTCAAGAGCATCCACGACAGCCTGATCGAGGCTGGAGTCCGCGTTGAGTCCGACTACCGTGAGGGCTACTCCCCTGGCTGGAAGTTCAACGACTGGGAGCTCAAGGGTATTCCTCTGCGTATTGAGTTCGGTCCCAAGGACGCTGAGAAGGGCATTGTCACAACTTCCCGCCGTGATATCGACAACAAGGACGATGCACGTGGCACCATCAACGTTGATGACGTTGCCAAGGAGGTTCCTCAACTGCTTGAGAAGATCCAAGCCGACATGTTCGCGAAGGCTGACAAGGCCTACCGCGACCACCGCATTCAGCTCACCAACTGGGACGAGTTCGTCCCCACACTTAACGGCAAGAACGTTGTTCTAGTTCCCCACTGCGAAGGTGAGAAGTGCGAAGACGAGGTCAAGGCCAAGAGCGCGAAGACAGCGCTTGGCGATGGTGTTGCGGAAGATAAGCAGGCCCCTGCCATGGGCGCTAAGAGCTTGTGCATTCCCTTCGATCAGCCTGAGGGCATCGAGCCCGGCAAGACCAAGTGCATCAACCCTGACTGCACAACCCCTGCTAAGGCCTGGGTCTTGTTCGGAAGGAGTTACTAGAGAAGGTTGGAGATTGAGTGTTTGCTGTTAGCATTGAGCATTTGGTGGCCAGGTGTTTGATGTGGTGTTTGCGCGGTATGGAGTTGAAACACCGTTGCCACGATGATGAATGTTTTATGCATGTCCGACAAGATATCAAAAATGATATACAGTCTCGACAAGACTCCTGTGAAGATGTTGACAGAAGATTATGGAAGAGCTACGATTAACATGTTGGCAACTGCTTCGTGGGACTGTTCGAACCATGTGTCTGCCAACTGTGCAGTATCCTAGCAGGTCTTCGTTGTCACTTTTGCCTTCACTTCCGCCGCACTTAGTCAAGGTTGTGACTGCCAGTCCACCTAGCTCTTCTACACTCAACTTCCCATAGATCCGCCACAAGAGACTTATTATGTGTAACAAGCTCCTCCAGACCTACGCCTGCGGGCACTCAAAGAGCATCTGCACAACGCCCTGCCTCCACGCACTCGAGTCCACTCAGGCTACCGCCAGCCTGACTCCATCCACGGCCACAGTCATTCGCTTGAACTCAACGGTATCCTCCATCAACCCAGACTCACGCTTGCCTTCAAGGAACTTCTCGCGCCCTCATCTGAGCAGCCGGTCGCCTCTGCGCGTCACCAATATCCCCTCCGCTACATTGTCGCCCACACATGTCCCAGCATTCCGCTTCATCCCGCCCTCGACACCGTCCCCCACATCCCCCGTCTCACCTCTCTCACCATCCTTCGCCAGCTCCGCACCACCCAGCAGATTACCATCACCATCGCCATCTCCTTCCAGCGTAGCGAGGGAGCAGGAAGTCGAGCCTACATTCTGTAGCTACTTCATTCCGCGATACCTCATGACGAGCAAGTATCCGTGCATTGAATGCTATAGAAAGGGTGAGTGGGAGGCGCTCAGGGCGCGGTGGATGGAGAACTATCGGTTGGGGCATCCGTTGGACAAGGTCGAGGACATTGAGGTTCTGGAGTGGTGTCGGGTGTGCTTGGGCGGGGCGCATGCGAGGCGTCGATGAATATGAATAAGGTTTGAAGAGAGTGAGGAGGGAAAACGTTGGCGAAAATGTCCGAAGGGGATTTGTGCATTTGAGAGGATGCGCTAAGGAGATAGTAAGTGCGTGTAGAGTGGAGGACACAGCCATGCAACGAGAGACTTGAGAAAGCATTTGCACTACACTTGACGCACATAGATTGTAACCTTTGTACGATGTTCATTGGCCGAAGACTCATGTTCGCATTAGTATGTAAACGAAGAAGGTCACCTCGAGCATTGAAGCTC
This sequence comes from Didymella exigua CBS 183.55, assembly GCF_010094145.1. Lineage (NCBI taxonomy): Eukaryota > Fungi > Ascomycota > Dothideomycetes > Pleosporales > Didymellaceae > Didymella > Didymella exigua. Next base: position 100,711 of record NW_022984789.1, read on the forward strand.
TTATTGGTGCACACGGACAGCTCGCAATATGATTACCACCCCTTATTTGTGTATGTACTGAAATTGCTCATGACTCGTCCATGTTTTCATCCTCATCCTCATCCTCGTTCTCCACTGTCCTCTTGACGCCCTCTAAGAACGCCTTAACTGCGTCACCACCGCCAAGCGGCATGGCGCCACCCCTCATGTAGCCACCGTGCTCAACGGCAATGTTTAGCGCCTGAGCAACAGTTGGCAGTGCACCGGACTTCAAGGCCTCTGTAAGACTTCCAAGCGCAGCGCGAAGCTGAGGTGCCCTTACTATCCCCTTGATAACTTCTCTCTTCTCGTCCTGGCCCAGTGTCTGCACCACCATCTGTGCGGTATCGCCGTTGGGGTCAATCTGGTCAATGTCCTCAACCTCAGCCTCGAGCAAGAATGGTGTAGTGGGAAGCTGGGCGCAGAGTGCATCGATGAGCTCGTCGGACGCGTCCTCGATTACAGGGCCGGTCGTGGTCGGCCATAGGAGGTCAAGTAGAGTTGTAAAGTCGCCGCCACCTTGCTGTTGTTGCCCGCTGCCTCCGCTGCCCCCACTGCCGCCCTTGAGGGAGTCCACGAAGTTCTGGACGATAGATGAAACATCACCCACTCCTCCTGCTCTACTCGAACGTTAGCGAGAGTTCCGGTCCATGAGAAATTAAAGCAGCAATCGATCGTCGTGGCGGGAGGAAGACTTGGTATGGAAAGCATGATCTCTGTTTGTTTAGTGTTACATATGAGCAGCCAGTGCTGTCATGCCGTGTGGGCAAGTTGTGCTCCCGAACGCCTCACCGTGATAATCGGTCCTTTGAGTCTCTAATGCTTTCCTCGCCAATGTCTTCCACAGCCGCTCGAACCATGCCGGTAATGTCGATGCGCCACGACGCCGATTGCAATGTAACCAGTATAAATGCTTAGATGGATAACCTACGCTCGGCCGCCGTCAGCACCACCTTCACGAGACTCTTCGCCCTCGTCTCGAATGTCACCACCTGTAGCCCCAGATCCAGCGCCTCCTGTGCTGCCGTGGCGATTACGGCGGGTGGACTCCCCGACATCTTCCATCGTCTCGTCGTCGTCGCCGCCGCCGGAGGGATGACTCGGGATGCTCGCGAGCTCAGCCTGGACGTCGATATCTTCACCATTCAAGAGAAGATCAACAATCTGGCCGATCTTGAGGTCACGCTCGCTGAAACAGCTTGCATCACTACGAGGGTGCTGTGACTTCGACTGTAACCAGAAGAGGTAGCGTTGTGAGCTGGAGTTGAACTTGAGGACGAATATGCGGCCATCGGTGGGCGACTTGACTGATTCGGAGTCTTCGGCGGCATCCTTGCCGGTGTATGGCGAGAATGAGCCATCACCGGGGATCATGATGAGATCGAGCTCGGACTCCTCGAGAGTCTTGTCGCGGGGTCGCCAGCAGAAGTGAACAAACTCTAAGCGGTGTAAGTGATGTTTGGAGCAATGAGCTGGCTATACAAACCATCTTCGCCCTGGTACAGGTAGACATAGCCAGGCCCGGCGACTGGCTTGACAGCCTGCTTGTTGCCATCTCTGGACTGCCTCTGTTAGCGTTGTGTAATGCGCAGATGATGCATGAAGCTTACAGTGATATTGCACTTGCCAGCCTTGAACGTGATAAGTGGCTGGATCGACATGTTGGTATGTGTGGGTGGAGAATCAGAAGCTGGGGTTGGTGGTTGAGCTGCCTGTGTATGCGGCAACGAGCTGCGGCGGCGGCGCACGGATCACCCGAGATGAGGTAACCAACCGATATGGAGAGCAAATTCACCTGCGGAACCAGTGCGCGATTCACTTGAGGCGTACCTGCAGCATCAGACAACGCAGCGAACAATGAATATTGCATAGAGGTCCTCGAAGCATAATAGTAGGTCGAGTCGTGGACTACTGACTGCACAGCTTGCAACTGAAGTCTGCCAGCCACGACATGCTTTGCGCTGCTACCTACCACGCAGATGGGGATGTCAAAAGAACAGTTTGTCTTCCGCGTTGTTGGACAACAATCTGCCACAAGACAGGTATGATCGTGGTCTCCAGAGGGCTGTGCTCAGTCGCAGAGGTTACGCGGGTGAAGTTCGGTTTACCTACTATATCTTCATGGAGTTGGACAGGGCTACAGCTGCAGTCATATGCTACCAGAGAGCCGCAAAACAGACAGAGACGCGTGTAGCCACTGGACATGGGGTATGCGGTCTTCCGCACCCAAAGAGTACGCTGCCGTGTGCAGTCAGCGGTTCTGAGCTATGAATGCGGCATCACTGTTTGGTCTCTGCCAAACAGTGAATGAGCAGAACCATACTCAAAGCCTCAACCTGTTTCGACGTCCGTCGATCGCTGTTACAACGATCGTTTTGTTGGCTCCAACCATCGATGTGTTCCAAGGCGGCGAAATAGGCGAGACGACGCTACACTAAAGCGAGGCGCGAGAAGGGCCGTGCACTCCTTAGTAAGCGCACCACGGCGGTCGCACCTGTCGAAATACCCAGCGTCCATCGAACATCTTCTCTAGGGCTCACTAACGACACCAGCAATTCGAAATGGCGGACACCAAACCCACGACCCAGAAGTTCTCCAAGGGCGAGAGGTCGATACCGCACCACTCGCAGAAGGCCAGCAAGTACTACCCTGCTGAGGACGTCGCCGCCCCCAAGAAGGTACGTTCGCAGACACGACAGCATGGGAGGATCAGGAAGCCTCAGGAAGAGGAGGACATGGGCGCATTGCAGGAGCAACAGCTCTGCGACTGCAACTGGCGAGAGCGACGAGAGCGGACCACCTACATGCTGCAAGATGCACATAATGAACCCTCGCTAACATTGAATCAAGGCCCGTAAGACTGCTCGTCCTGCTAAGCCTCGTGCTTCCCTTCAGCCCGGTACCGTCGTCATCCTCCTTGCTGGTCGCTTCCGTGGCAAGCGTGTCATTGTCCTCAAGCACCTTCCCCAGGGTGTCCTCCTCGTTACCGGTCCCTTCAAGGTTAACGGCGTTCCTCTGCGACGAGTCAACGCCCGCTATGTCATTGCTACCTCCACCACCGTCGACATCAAGGGTATCGACGAGGGTGTCCTGAACAAGGCCTCCGAGGAGGGTTACTTCACTAAGGACAAGGCCGCACACAAGCCTGGAGAGGATGCTTTCTTCAAGCAGGGCGAGAAGCCCGAGGTACGCAGCATCTGAGGCGCCACAAGCGAACCACACTAACAATTGCAACAGAAGAAGGAGACTTCCAAGGATCGCGTTGAGGACCAGAAGGCCGTTGACAAGGCCCTTCTGGCTAACCTCAAGAAGGAGGCTCATCTCATCGACTACCTCGCTTCGAGCTTCAGCCTTCGCACCTCCGACAGGCCACACCAGATGCAGTTCTAAGCGTTGGGTCAAGACGGGATTTGGCGTTCAGTGCATGGGATGAAAGACGACCTCGGGTGCTGCAGCCGTGACAGCAGGAACTAATCCCGCGGCGGTACTGCGACCACTTCTTTTCACGAAGTCCACGTTCGTAATTCATTGAAGCCTTGATAAAAGCGACGAATGCAAACGGTTCGAAAGTGATAAGATGGTTCTGGCAACCGTGATGTCATCATCCCTTTGGCGTTACATGGAGCAAGCGATGGGCGGGTACTCGATACTGATGGCGAAATAGAATCTCACATTGCATTGCACGATTGCGACCGACCGCTGTACCTATATGCGCCAGATGACCTCCAGACATCGACTTCACGCGTGCAACTAGAATTTGAAAGGGTATCACTGAGTATCAAGATAGCAAGCGAAGTTCAAGGCCCACTTCCCCACAATGCCGTACCGCAGACCGAACCGCAACCGAAGATCAATTTTCTTCATAGCCTTACTGCCCTCACTTCCTACTCCTACCCTTACGGGCCTTCGACTTGATCCTGGCTGCGAGGCCACTGACCGCATCCCCCGCTCCATCGATTACCCTTCCTGTCTTCTCTTCAGCATCGTGCTTCTCCATCTCCGCTTTCAAGTCCTCCATAACGTCCTTTCCAAGCGTGGTCCCGTGACACCAGTCCAAAATGCCAACGCTACCGTAGTTGCCATCTCCCTCGCTAAGCATGTGTGCATCGGTGCGGCGCGCCATACCACGGATCATGATCGTCGATGGCAGGACGTTGTAACCCGAGTACACAAATGTCTCTTCAAGACTGAAGAAAGCGATCAAGAGAAGGTAGGTCAGAATGTGCATCCGCAGCGCGACAGCAGGGAGGTACAGCGGCAGCCATCTGTGCACAGCATGGCATACCGGATGGTCGTAATTCGCAACAAACGAGTACGGTACTTGAACGCTGTGGTGCCAGTTTGCATGCCAGTCCGCCAGCCTGCCACCACTTGGTGAGTGCAGCAAGTGGGTGTGGATATAGTACTGTAGCACCTGCACGTGTCAGCATCCACTCATCAGCACTCCACATCGCCAAAGCTTACATTGTGCGCCAGCACCCCAGCCAGCGCATGCTTGACCATCGTCCACGGATTTGGCAAATGATTCAACCCCCACCTACTCCCCTTGATCAACAACAAACTCTTCATCCTGAGCACATCCGTAACCACCCACTCAATCGCCGCCTGCAGGACCACACACGCCATCACATTCCCTACACTCCACAGTACAACCCTCCTCAGTTTCCTCTTCCCACCCCGTTGATTCGTCGCGATGCCCCATTTGCCATGCGCTTTGAATTCGACGGCTAGGCTGGGCACACCGATGTCGAAGGTCAGAAAGATGAGCGAGGGCAAGATGTAGAGCGTTAGTCGAAGCGCGATGGGGCCAAAGAGCTCGAGCTGTAAGGGGGAGTATGTGGCGGCCATTGTGGTCCATGCCAGTGAGAGGAAGATCAGGTTGAGCGATGTGGACCAGGAGGAAAGCATAGGTATCGCGAGGAGGGAGGCGATTGGGAGGGGGACTAGGTTTAGGAGAGAGGCTAGAGACATGTTGATTAGAGTATCAGGCTGTGAAGGGCAGTTGAATACTTTGCGGAATGGTTTGATGTTATCGCACGCACATTTCGTGAGGTTCACATGTTGGTAATGCCTGTTTTTTGGTATTGAGTGTAGCGATGACGTAGCTCCTCACACGTCCGACAGTTTAGAATTCGGCTGCCACGTTCAGTTTCTAGCCTTGCTGCTCCGAAAATTTCGGAAATAATGAAATACTAGCAGAGCTGGCTTGTGTGGCCATTCTGGTACTTGTTTTTGTTCTAGTTACTGCACTTTTGTCCTATTTTGGCTCTGGCCGTGATCACGATCCCTTTGCAGACGTCAACAAATATACAGCACTCCAGCGGGCATAGTTGGTTTTCCCGTCCATCGGTGAGCTTTTCAACATGCTCAGCCTCTCCACTATGCATCACAGCACACACTGTGGACACAGTTGAGCCCGGAATAGTGCTATTGTGCACAGTTTGAGTAGCACCAGAGCCGGAGGTGCAACACGATGAGCTCATGGGCGTCGGGCGACTTTACATGCAGTGCAAGTCACTTTGATACCCCTCCACATTTTCACAGATCCTCAATGCTGCTTTCGATGCACAACATCTACTGCTGCCCTTTGCCCTAAGCAATATCAACGTTCCACGGTGGATCAACGAGGGTCATCTGCGCCTCCACTCCTCGACTTGAATCCCGAGGGGACGAGCTCCGTGTCAGGATACATCGCAGGGTCGAAAAATTCTAATCAAGCCTCTATATCGACTCCAGACATAGCAAAGCCCGATACCTCCATGAAGCATGGACACAGGCGAAGAAAGCCGCTCGTTAGGCTTGTCCGACATGTGTATACATCCTCGATGTTCCCCTGGGAAGTTTTCGTCCAGGTCTTTACAAGGTCGTGGATTGGGAGCGGGAGTAGTAAGATCGGCAGCTATCTCTTCTCGCTACCGACCTTCTTCGGGCTTGTCGCAACCCTCTTAGCGTATCAAGATAGATCTATTCCAGATTGGTCACAGCTTGTAACCATCAACTCAGTTAGGTGTTGGCCTGGTTCTTGCAGAAGGTAGGTTCAGATCTTTGCGCCGTAACTCTCTACAAGCTCCTGCTAATACTTCGGTAGGCATTAGTCAATGTAAGTAGCAATGGTACCGCAAACTCCAGAAATTATAGGACATAGAGCGCTTCGACTTAGAGTCGCGGTTCACGGGTTTCTATGTTAGTATTGTTGAAACTGAAGTCCAGTCGAGCATTGTGAGTGACCTACACGCGAAAGACGGCTTGATTTCACAACAACAAGCGTTGTTCCCGCTCTTGGGGCTTTAAAAACCATGTTAGTAGCCTTGTCTACATTTTTCTCGCAGCAGTTTCTCCAGTTTGAGAGTCGTCTACAACGAGACGACGCGGCAGTTGTTACCTTAGCAAGGACTAACAACTTCACGGCTTCGGGCACTCCTCTGGGCCCTGCTGTCTATGAAAAATATGGACCTATGGATGTTGCCATAAGTTTCGGCCTGATACAACGTATCGAGGACCTGTCTAGTGTCTTCGCTGCCGGGTGTACTAGCGGCAACTGCACCTCTCCATCCAGCGACGGTTCTTCGTTCTTGTCGTTGGGAATCAGGCATCTTTGCGAGGATACAACCAGCTATGTTCGTCGGCAAAACATCGCTTATAATAGGAACGTGACAAGGACCTGGATCACAGTTAGTGGCAACAGAACTGACTACAGAAACATTTCGATCGAGGATGCTTTAGCTCCAATCCAAGTGTCGGCTACACAAGGTGAGATTGTTGTAGCAAGCAAAAAAATCTGCCCCAGAGATCTGCGCAGTACTCACTATTTCCTACGGCTGACACATGTGGAGTCAACATCACCGACGACTCTGTGAAGGAGACTTTGGTCAGCAAAAACGCCATCTTGAGAACCAGCCTTGACGCTATCGAGCATTCTACTGACTTCGAGGACTTCCAGCAGATGATGTATGCTTTCAGGCTGGCACCAGATTGTTTGCTACGGAATGGATCTTTACAAGCCTGGACTGGATCGAAAAATCCGCAGAGAGGAACTATTAGATTCTACAGACCGGAAGGAGCCATCACCTCTCAACGTCCTACTCGGCCAGAAAGAGTAAGCTCGATACAGTACTACCCTGCCGCTATTCCTTGGCCTTCGATGCGAGTATCCAACGAGACTTCGGAAGCCTTTTCAACAACCAGGAGTTAATCGAATCTGAAGGGAAGAACACATGGATCAATACCTTTGTGCACACACCATGGTATGACGCAGGCTTCGTACAAGATGATGACATTCGATACCATCGACGGGACTTTCCAGGACATCGCTTTTGCGATGATAGCTATCGTTAGGACGCACAGCATCGAAGGGTCATGCTGGTACGCAAGAGGAGACATGTGGCATACCGCAACCTGTGTGCGGGTTCAATGGGAATGGATCACACTTCCTGTTATGATGCTAGTCGTACACGAGACTCGCGACGTCGCGAGTGACAGACTTTAGGAGAACCCAACATTAGCAGCAGGTTGATGTACAGCTAGACAGGTCGGCTGGGAAAGAGGTAATGAATGCAGTTGCCAAGTCTACTATTGTAAGCCCTGAGGGTAAAAACGGCGGGGCACTGCATCGAGTGGCACGCTATTATAACCAGCGTTGCACGAAACCTGTGCAAGCCACTTCGGCATGTTCTGGACATCAAAATGATGTCAAATAACTTGGAGAAGAAACAGTAAGGACGTATAACGCATTTACATGCACATTGTGCTCTAGCTCGTAGAAGTGATACGTTACATAACAAACATCTAGACAAGACGCACCGACTTATGAAACGTGATGTCTCGACCTCTGTGTTCAATCGGTGGGCTGCTCGAATCATACTCGAAGGACCGCAGCAGTTTGCCAAACCAATCTTCCTGTGTCACCAGTATTAAGCCAACATGCCGAAATTCCTCCATGGTCTCACCCATTGGCACCAGTACCAAGCAAGTCAGCTGCCAATCTCCGTACTTTTCTCGAACGAGACATAGCAGGCAAAATAAATACATCTCCTTGAACGCCGATGGGTCGAAATTGAAGGTGATCTGACCAATATTCTTGTCTGTTTGAATATTTCGGACCATCCATAGCCATCGAGCTTCTGATAAGCCTCTCCTCATCGAGAACTCTTCCGAGTCATCATCCAGGATCGAAATCGACCTTACCAGGACTTTTCGTAACCTTCCAGTCATTTTAATCGGATTAAAAGTAATGGCCGAGAAGGAGTGTCCAAGACTAGGTGCAGTTTCATGGTCATGAGAAACGGGTGGATTTTCGATCATTGAGACACCTTCGTGCTTGGCGACAATGTGGTTGTTTGCCCAGCCGTGGAATGTGATCTGCCTACCTCGTTGAGAGATCCAACTCCAAGATGGTGATGGCTCCCTCTGGGAGACTTGTAGAACTGACCTCTCGTACTTGAGATCGCATATGTACCAGCAAAGCCCGACCTGTAAGTCCTCTTGCGAAAGCCCGTTGAGGTAAGTGCAACTGTAGGTGGTGGAGATTGCACTGGCTAAGCCAGCAAGAGCAGACAAGACGTCGGTTTCATAGGTCAGAGCTCTTGTATTGTAGTTGATGATCATCGAGTATTAGGCGTCATATTGATCATCTCGCTGCCAAGGTGTTCGTTTTGGCATGGCGTCCGCTCTGTTGGTCCACATGCGCAGATGATCGAGACCATCGTACTCTTTGGAGTATCTGACAAACCCTTGTTCAACTGTGCCGATATTTTCGGTGGTATTGACTGTTCTTCCAATTGTTTTTGATGGGAAAGTTTCTGATGCAGTGCCACAGAGACATCGCCAATGAATTTGGTTGGCTTCAAAGATTAGGCCGCGATGTGCAAGGACTTGTTCCTGGAGAACTCTACCTCGAGTAAGCTTTAGATATACGTGGATATTGGCCTGAAGCGGGGAGACGTACTGTCAGCGAGCATACAAAGGTACTTGTGGGCTTTTGGCATAGTCAAGAGTGAGATAGGCCTCTCCTTCGGCCGTGCCATTTTCCAAGGTAGTCCTGAGTCTGAGCTGACAAGGCATGACCCATCTATGATCCCTACTTGACTTCAGACCAGAGTCGGTATTTTCGCTGGCGACTGCAAATATCGTCACCGTCGATACCCGAAACGTCTGATCCATCCCATTGACCGCACGTGAAAATTCGTCAATCTGATCTTGACAGATGCACAACGCGTCTATCCAAATCCACTGAAAACCAAGCAAGCTCGCTACAAACATTGCATCTTGAAAGGTCTGTGGAAGTTCTTGCAATGGAATGCCCAAGTTCGTATGATGGTCTAAGTTCTCGAACGTCGTTACGTTTCTGCGAGCATCACCCGACTTGTAAATCAAGGTGGCAAAAGGCTCCTCTTGACCTGAACCTTCATCCATAACGGGTTTGAGAGGATTACTGAGATTGATACGTTCAGGCAGCTGTCCTCCTTTCTGAAAGTCGTTGCAAACGCTATGTTCCCGCTTACACGCTTGGAGCCAGATCGAAGCAAGAAGCATGTTGGGAAGCGATATGGTCGTAGCATCGAGTCAACGGTAGTACATGTTGGTATTCAAGTGAAGCAGCTCCGAAGGGATGTCGCAAAACTCCGATTTCGCCATGTCTTCAGAGCCAGCAAATGGCTCAGGACCTGGGTCCCCAGAGCTGCGACCTTCCAAAATCGACGCGCTCGGGCATGTAGTCAACGCGTCGAGCATCCATCCTATGTATCCTAGGGTGTGTCAGCATGAGTGTACATGGGTGAATCCCCAATCCTCACCGGGGTGGTGTCCATGGGTTGTAGACGTCACGTTTCTGCCTTCGCATTGCACATTGTTGCGGCAGACGTAGCCGCTGTATAGCCGATGGAAACTGCGCTGAGTTGCTTGCTAGCTAGGAGGTAACCATATGTACATGCCCTGAGACGTGCTAGTCCAAGCTAGTCAATTGAGGTGACGATCAAGGCCTATAGGACCGAATTGCACCGCAACACACATAGATCCAGTCATCTGTGTTCCACTGCTCGAATCCTCCGTCTCTGCCTATCCAATTCTCCAACGTAGATTTTCTGAATATCAACTCTCGTCTTGCAAAAGTGTATCTTTGACTACTGAGGATGGACGACTCAGCATCGCAGAACAAGCGATGGAAAAGCATAGCACAAAAGTGGGAGCCATCCTGGCTGGAGAGTTGGAGTGCATCTTTGCTTGCATGGTGAATGTAGTAGACGCAGTGGGTCACCTCTATCGAGTCCAGTCGCGCAGGCAGTTGATCTGGGTTTTGTTTGATCAAGTCGCAATCCGCGAGTCGACGGAAATGGATGTTACTGCACTTTTCACATAACACGATGTCCTATCGCGATGAAGGTACTTTGGCAGTTATCTGTCTTGAATTGGGGAAAACACCCAAGCGCTTCGCTTCCGAGGTTGAGGCGCAGCAGGACCAGTAGCTGTTACACACGCCTTTAGTTGATTCCTTCAATAAGGTGGACGACAAAACATGAAGCTGCTGTATCGATCGCTTTCTGAAATTCGGGCAACTCTAGCCGTCCTCCTCGTGCTTGTCACCATCGATGATTGCGGAGTAGACGCGCAAGACTATGGAAGAGCTGTGTATTGGCAATCCTCTTTTGCGAGGGCACCACGGCATCGAGGGTAATGCTCATCTGGCAAGCAAAAATGTGATGCACGAAGCCGCAAAGTCGACGGACGTGAGTCTGGAAGGTACTGATGGGACACTAAGGCTACTGGTGAGGTAGTCAGACGTGTAGACATATTATGTCGTCGAGCAATCAAGCTCAAATCTTGCACCTAAGCGACTTTGCTAGGCCAATCTTCCTGCGCCTTCCTCACACTCATTGCTTCTCCGCCTGTTTCTTGCCGCGCTCGAGTATCTCCGCCGCAAGTCTCTGCAAATAAAATTCTCCAACATCGGCCGGCAACCCCCTAAACGCCCTAACAATCTTCTCCACATCCCTCCTACCATTCTCATACCCCTTCAAATCGCGATTGCCATACACATCCCTACCCGCTGCATACACCTCCTCGGCCAACCCCTTCCAGAACACATTCACCGCAATACTCACCCCCTCGTTCGGCGTGGCGGTGTGGCTCCACATAGGTGGTATGAAGAGCACATCACCCGGCACGAGGGCAGCTACGTGAGGGTGCAATTTGGGGTTGTTCGTGAGCGCAGAGAGCGGTTGGGAGGACGATGATGCGCCCGGTGGGTATGCGAGATGCGAGACGTCAGACGGTGGATACAGGGTTAGTGTCTTAGTACCTGAGATCTGGCTGAGGATGTTGGGATGCACATCATAGTGCAGCCACAAGCTCACCGGACCACTGATGCGCAGCGGACTGCTATGATAAGAACTCTCATTGATGACGCCGCGACAGAGCACGGGGATGTGAAAGTCTGCGGAAATGCTGGGGAAGTCGTCTTCCAAGCGTGTGGGCAGCTTGTTGGGTTGAGTGGACGATATGGCACGCAGGTAGGAGGATGCGCCGCTGTTTATGCTGGAGAAGAAGGAGGAGACGCTACGCTTCTCGTAGGTGAAGTTCTTGGGGCCGAAGGTCATGACTGGTGATGTACACTCGTGTACTATCAGCTCACGGTCTGAGCCTAAATTGGCCTCGAGGTAGTCGATGCTCCATAATCTGGTACAAGGACCTATGTCGAGACCAGTGATGATGGCGGGTTGAAAAGTCGCTACTAAGGCAGCGAAGTCCCCTGGGGATTGCAGTTGAACCCGAAGAATGTCTTTGAGCTTTGGTCCTTTCTTTGACAGCTTCCTGCGCTCGTCTTTCTGGGTGGAGACTGGCTTCGCTGATGTGCTATCCGCTTGTAGGGGCAGCAGGCTCCATTGTCTAGCTCCATGTGTTTCAAAAGGTGTGATGGTCAGGTAATGCTCATTCCAGAAAGAACCCATGGAGAAGCAGACAGCGCCACCGCCAGCCACGACAATCTCGTTTCGAGAGACTGCGCTTATGCCTGCACCGACGAGCAGTGGCCAATATGCAGGCAAGTGGATCTCGGGGTGCTGGATATTAATCCCTTTGTCACTGCGCGTCAGCAGCATGAACTCGTCTGCTAAACTGACAATACCCAGCTTTGAAACACCTCCAATGAGGAGTAGAGCGTCTCCCCACGGCACTAGGCTGGCACCAATCCGTGCGTAAGTAGATTTCGACGAGCTACTGTGGAGTCTGTTGGTTATGTCTCGGAAACTTAGTCGTGGTGGTGCTGTGCCTGCAAGCGACCACTCCCAGACATCCTCTAAGACCGTGCCGCAAGCGCCAATGCCCCCGATGAGTAGCCCACAAGTCTGTGCAGACTTTGCCACACCCATCGCAGATATTGCGGCACCAAAGCGTGCTGGTGGATGCGGACCGTCAACGGGAATACTGTGCCAGCCGTTGTTGGGCGTCCACAAGCACCAGTCGTTCAGTATTGCGCCGTCAACAGACTTGCCACCAAACACCAAAATGCCCGCGCTCCGAGACACGTCGTACGACACGTTCACAGAAACGGAAGAATGTCTGTAGCGCGGTGAAGGTATGTCGTCTACTGCAGACCACTTGCCCTCGTCTATCAGCCAGCAATCTGCCAGTGGCTGAGCAGGAGACGCTCGTCCGCCAACTAACAGTGCGCTAGTCCTGCTGACCGTTGTGACCGTGTGGCACATACGCGCTGAAGGCTGCATCGTAGATTCAGCCTGGATCTGGTAACCTGCATTGCCGCGAGAAAGTGCGCTAATGCTTGACAAGCGGTTCTGCGGTCCCTGTCCGCCGTGAACAGCAACAGTCTCAGCCAGGGAGAAGGATGCGGTGAAACGCCGCGGCGTCCATGTGGAGTCTGCAGGGAGCTCCCAGGACTGTAGCAAGATTGACGTTGGCTCAGAGCCGGAGTCGACATTTGCTTCCGTGGGAACTGCATTGGCTCCTTGGGAGGCAGTGGGTCCTTCCTTTATTTTTGATGCGACTAGTAGAGAGTAGTGACCGCCGAATAGGGCAAATTCCTCCCATTCGTCAAAGGGCTCAACTGCGTCCACTCTCTGACGAAGGGATGGCGGGGTGAAGGAGTCGTCAGACCAGAGGTCCCACAAGTTTTTGGCCACCTCAAGCGAAGACCAGCCTGCATCCAGAAATCTTGAAGACTGTTGCGCTAGTGTTTGATAATGCTTGACTGAGTTGATCGACGCATGCAACTTATCGAAGTGTGCCAACATGGTATGTGCGAAGGGGTGGTCTGGCCCTTGAGGCAGGTACTGCTCCAGCATGCAGAAGCGGGCCATGTAGTATAAGTGTGTGTACAGTCGAGGCTGGTAATGTCGACTTACAGAATTTGAAGGTATTCGCCCACTGTATGAGCCTGTTGGCATCTACAAGTGGCATGTAGGTAACGCTCACTTCAGCTACGAATAGGATTGAGGAGTTCGGGACATCTAATTCAGCCCGCAGAGTACGCTCAAGTAGTTGGAGATCCCTGAGGTCACAGCCTATGGCCATGTATTGCTCACTTCGGACACGGACAGATGCCTCTGCTGAGCGTAGGCCAGTCTTGAGCAGTGCATCTCGCAGTAGGCTTTTATTGAAGATCACATCTCTCTTCTTATCGATCAGTTGTGGGTAATCCACGTCCACGAAGGTGGCTCCCTTCGTGAGTGCTGCATATCGATGCCAGAATTGGAAGGGCAATGGGTCGCTGTGATGGTTGGTTGTGTCGATGTATTGACTGCAAACATCTTACTCACTATCCACATCCCAAGTTCACCACGACTTTCTTCTTGCCGTCATGTTCCTCAAGATAGCGTTTGACGACTTGCTCGATGGCGTGCATTCGCAGCCAATAGCCACGATTGATCAGTGGATTGCGCCGCACATATTTCGGGGCGAACGGCTCATAGAAATCTGGCTCATTGCTGAGGTACAGCTTCGAGACACATCTCTTGGATACGATACTGCTGTCGTTCGTCTACATAGCACTGTGTCAGGCAAGTTCTTGAAACACGAAGGTAGAGAACCCAGTATGGTGTCTCACATGAATGATGTCGTCGTCTCGCTTTTCTACTTTCGACCTCAGGTGACCTCCGCGCCCTTTCGCAGGCTTTGCAGACTTCTCTTTCTGTCGTGCGGTCATCATTGCTCTTGTCATGGTGTTCACTGGGGCCGCAATTTTTGAACAACCTCAGCCACAGTGGCTGGTAAATGGCGGGGCTTGGGCCAAATCCCCGTCTGCACGCGAGCGCCGCTGATCATGCATCACTCGACAGACGATTGCCTTCAAGGCTGCCGGTGACTGCGGGAACGTACACATGTCGATCTCAGCGCCTCACTTCTCTCACTTCGTCGTCGCCCATACCTGTCGCCGCCTGTAGCGCTCGATCTGTCCAAGCTCCGCACTTACCGCCGATAGCTCGAACGTCTGGACCGAATAAACACACGACTACAGCATAGCAATATGGCGTCCATGAACTTTGTGACATTCAACCAGGACCATAGCCACCTCGGTGTCGGTACGCGACATCACATACTCTGGAGGGACAACTCTGACATCACATCCAGGTACTTCCAACGGCTACCGCGTATACACCACCGACCCCTTCAATAAGCAGTCCGAGTCTCGTGAGGGCGATGTCTCGAGTCTCGAGATGCTCTTTTCAACCTCCCTGGTGGCTCTCACGCTGTCACCACGAGTCCTGCGCATACAGAATACCAAGGTCCTATACACAACAGTCACTATGGCCTTTCATAGCACTGACGAGTGGACAGAGGCACTCGACTATCTGCGAAATGACCTTCCGCACAGCAATTCTTGCAATGCGACTGAACAGGAAACGACTGGTGGTAGTGCTGGAATCAGAGCTATACATCTACGACATCAGCAACATGCAGATGCTGAAAACGGAGAAGACATCACCAAACCCTAACGGTTCGTTGCACAATAAAGCACCTGAAGGACCCATGCTGACAAACACAGCCATCTGCGCTCTTTCTGCATCCTCCGAAAACAACTACCTCGTATACCCTCTTCCCACGAAAGCCGCGCCGAATAGCTTCCAACCGCCTTCGCATGCGCCACCCAAGTCAGACCATGTTGCGCCCACGAGCGGCGAGGTCCTCATATATGACGCCACAAAGATGGAGGCCGTGAACGTCATAGAGGCCCACAATTCACCTTTGTCGTGCATTGCGCTCAACAATGATGGAACACTCTTGGCTACTGCTTCTGAGAAGGGAACTATCATTCGTGTCTTCTCTGTCCCAGATGCACAGAAGCTCTACCAGTTCAGGAGAGGCTCCATCCCGGCCAGGATATACAGCATGTCGTTCAACTCGACCTCGACCCTGCTGAGCGTGTCATCAGCAACAGAGACGGTGCACATTTTCCGCCTTGGTACACCGAATACAAGCCGCAGCAACAGTGTGTCTTCTGGTCCCAACAGGCCGTTGTCAGGCTCTCGTGGGCGGAGCAGCAGTCGCGCAAGTGAAGAATTGCCAGACGAGTTCGGGGACAGCGTCGCAGATATCGCCACTCCGGAGCGCAAGCCGCTGAATCCTACCTTTGGTAGCTTGATACGGCGAACATCGCAAACAGTAGGCAAGTCCTTTGCTGCGACTGTGGGAGGTTACCTGCCAAGCGCAGTTGCTGAGATCTGGGAGCCATCACGCGACTTCGCGTGGGTGAAAGTGCCCAAATCGCTGAATAGCGCTACGGCTGGTCCGATCCGGACTGTCGTAGCACTCAGCAATAACGGCCCACAGATCATGGTGGTCACCAGTGAAGGCAACTACTACGTGTTCAACATCGATCTGGAGAAGGGCGGCGAGGGCACGCTGTACAAGCAATACTCGTAAGTGGGTCCAGTTATCTCCAGAGACCAGCAGCTAATTTCTGCAGACTCCTTGAACCAAACGAACTTGTATCAGGCAGCATGCAGGACTATGCTGACTAGTTCTCGCGACACCCGCTCAGCTACCTCTGAGATCATGCATGAGAATCTCCTACCTTGTTTTTGCATGGCCATGGCGTTTACCAAACCACATTATTCCCCTAGGCTTGAGCATAGTTCGCCTGCTATACATGTCTAATTACATCTCTGTGCGACGTCCCACAACTTAAGCCAACGGACACTGGGCAGTATCATGCTTCTTTCTGCACGGCCAGCGCTTCAGAGACCGGTGATGTCATGATTCTGCAGTGCGCTTCCCTTTGTAGCAAGACGCATTGCCATGTTGACTTTCTCCTGCGTGATGTGGAGCGCAGCATGAGAAGACGCATACTGTCGTGAATCTTTGCCAACGGGTGATTCGATATTGCACGACACATGCACTGCACGGGTGGGCTGAATCGATCGCAACGGGTGTTGTCAAGCAGGGATGTTGCCCCACAGCCGCAAGCTACCGCGTTTGACATCATTACGAAGTTCACGCACAACTCTCACATAGACCCTGCTGCCTGCGCAGAAGCATTTATATTCTGCACATAACGTCTCCTCCCACATATCCACACTCATGACCGAGAAGATCTAGATCCATTCATCACACAACACAACGAATTCGTGACGACACAACGCCATGGTCGCTGACAGAACGACGGGGAACCCGCTCAGCGCGGGCTCCCTTTCGCTCTTCATGGCGACTGCGCTACCGAGAGGCGAGAGCTCAAAGCTGAAGAACGGGACCGAAGCTATAGCACTGGCAGTGCACGCCGGTATGCTTGCAGTAGGTTTCAGACTAGTAGGTGTTGGTGAAGACGAGAGAATAGGTGAGTGCGCAGTTCTGTCCCTTACCGGCCCAACCTCCCATATACCTTCCAATTTCACCAATCTTCATGCTCAGGTACTCATAGAAGCATATGCAGACGCCGAGAACCCCAATCCACTTCCTGCAACATGGAATGCCTCCTCACTATACACATTCTGCTACAAGCACGCACAGTCCGCCATGGACTACCACATCAACGTTCACAAGCTAGGCAGCAAAGCAGCTGTCTCCGCGATTGCTATTGGCGACGATCGACCAAAGAACTTCGATGTCACGACAACAGAATACCTGTCAGACTCTATGCTCCCTTTGAGCATACCGGAGGACATGTCGACAGAAGATGCAGCCAAGAAGCTGATGGACCTCTTCATATCGTCTGGGCGTCTGAATGATCTTAGCGCGGAGCTCAAGTTGAAGATCATCCAGAAGCTTGCGCCGAGCTTGCAGAAAGCTGGATTCGAGGATAGCGGCGCATCGAATTCGCAAAACGGTCCTGCGCCTGATGGCAACTCAACACCTCGCCCCGCCAATTTACCAAACCCCCGTCAGCCGCAAGATCCTGAGCCAGCGCGTCCATATCCCTTTAACGATCCTCTGGCCGTCCCTCGACAACCAGGCAGGTCGCTACCTGAACCCATGCCTGGCTTCGACGATGAGTACGAGGTCAATGGCCCACAACGAGGCGGACTACGTGACGGCCATTACCCTGTAGGGATTGGCCACGACGATCTGTACCCACAAGGTCTGGGTCCCAATGACCCTCTGCGACCGCATCTCGGCGGCGGTCTCCCAGGACCTGGCGGCGGCTTCGGTGGTGGTATGCACCCTACCTTCGACGACCCGCTCTTCCGTGGACAAGGCGGACAGGGAGGCTACGACCCATCAGCACCACCTGGCGCACGATACGATCCAGTCGGTCCAGGCGGTACACCACGAGACAACCGCGGCGGAGGGCCGAGATTCCCTGGGGGAGGTTTCGGTGGGCCGCCCAACCCATTCGGTGGCTTTGGCGGCAACGACTTCATCTGAGCCACACCGACACCGATCACTCCAGATCGATGCCTCGAAAAGTACGGCACGCGACCCGGAACGCATGCATGATAGTTGCAATTGGCCCGAATGCTGCGCTCTCCAAGCTGATACGGGAGGCCCAGACGCCAGACTTTTGGGTTTTAGGATGTACGAGCCGGATCAATGATTGGCAATCAACGACATGAACGACACGATCTTACGACACACGAAGAGGCCTCGCAGTCGGGGAATGAAGGCTAGCAAGATTAGGTTGCGCTAGGAAAGAAAGGAAGTGGATTTGTAGGACTGACCCAAAGATGCTGGATGAATGCCACGATCCAGGATACTTTCCTACCGTTACAATACATCCGAGTCCTTGCACATCAGTAGAGGCTTTGTTTCCATACCATTTTACCAATTCACAATCGATTTCGATAGCTCCCCCTTCAAGTACAGCAACCAAGAGGTAGTGCCGTTATCTGATCTTAAAAGAGTTCAGGCGAGAATTGTGCGAGCAAGGGATGATGTTTCTTGTCGTGTCAACACCAATACCATCCACACACGAATACCAACCTTGGGGCGAGTTCACGGCTTGCGCGATACTTTCCATTGGTGACATGCATGCTAGATGTGCTGGTCGTTCTTACATAAATCTGGTTCTCATCATTGACAAAACCATTCACAGCGTCATGTCGAAAGTGTTGCTTGGATCACACGCTACCAATACTTTGACTTCTCTACTGATAGAGAGGCGGTGCTTGAATAGCATCAAAGAAAGGTAGTGGACATCAAGTAACGGCCGAAGTCTTATCGTGTCATTCATAGCACGCCACGATAGACTCCTGTAGAGGATGTGAAGATGCATATAGTTGTGAAATGCGTGATAGTATCAATATGTTCTGCAAGCATTGACACGAACAAAATATCTTATTCGTAGCTGGATCATAACGATAGTCCGTCTTGAAAAAATTCGGAGTGTTGATAGTATGGGGAAAATCGTATCAGGTTTGATTCGATAATCCCCCGGCGAGATCGATACGGGACGACTTGTTTGGGTAAGGGGCGGACAAGCAGGCACGTATAGTGCGTCACTGACATCCAGTGACTTCATGTTGTTTCACCAACCACTCGTGCGATTCTAAATATGGTCTTGATGCGCTCTCTTATGAATTGTGCTGTCGCGACAATTAGTAGCACATGTGCCCATACAATTATATGGGCACGGACATCTAGCTGCAGGAGGCCGTGTGATCATACCGTGCGCTAGATTATCAGACCGCTCAGTGAAGCATTTGTTGCGTGATGGCCGAGCTCTGCAGTGTTGAAGGCGAGTCAGTACCAGGCACTGGGAGTGGCTGTTGGGATCTTATGCGAGGTATTGCGGGCGAATGGATCTGATAGTGCTACCACAGTCTGTGTCTCCGGCAGAGTCAGGCTGTGGCAGCGAACTACTTCTGTCCACTGAAGCGGCGCTGAGAATTGAGTCGTGTTGCACAACCATTTGGAATACATCAAGAGGAGTGTCTCAAAGCTTTGATCTCGCGATACTGCTTGACCGGTTGAAGTACGGTCGATGCTTGGCTGAGGGAGGGCTTATTTAGACCGTCATCATGAGATCCTTCACGCTGGCTGTATCGAAGCGATGCTAGCATTTTCCTCTTCCAGTATCTCGGTCTCGCAACGCCATCTTACTTGCCTCACGCATTGTGTTGTTACATTTGGTATCTCCGTCAACATCTCGGTGTCTTGCCTCCTATTGTACTTCGACTTTGGAGGCGGTACCAGCATCGTAATCCTAGTGTCTCAACGGTTGATCGATGTCTTGCATTGGTGCGTGCCCTAGAAGAAGGGAGGCTTCAGCGTCGAAGATGCCAATGCGGTTATATCGTCATACTAAGAGCGTGAGAGCCTATACCATATCGGCATGAGCAACCTCAACGCCTCAACTTCGTCACTGAGAGTCTTGCACTGCTTCCTTCGTCAAGCTTCGGTGGTAGGTACTTGCCCGTACGCTGGGGCTCGCTAGCACGTGGGCTTCTCAACAGGATCCACCGCGAAACGCGTCTGCGATGGTACTGGCCACGGTTGTAGCGTCGTTCCATCATGTGCTCTTGGCGTGAGGCTGCAAGCGGGTGATGGTCTTCGACGCTCAGACCGGAAGGTCTAATCTCGCCACCCGTGTGCTGTGAAGGTATACTAAGCCTATATGGTAAGACGAGAGCCTGACTGAAGGGAGTATAGCTGTACTAGTGGGTCAATGAACAGGCGCAGATGAGCGAGCGGGATCGATGAACACGCAAGAAGGAGCGAAGAAGGCTGACAGCTATGGCCACGTTGTGGCTAAGGCGTCGGGATTTGTGCAATGATTGCTTGACATGGAGGAGCTTGCTCACAACCGCTTTGCACGCGGTCGTCACACCGTGCTTTAGATTTCATCGCGCGCGTAGCCACGAGTGGTACCCTGCGCTGTTAGTTCTCCCCACATTTCAACCCAACTCACCTTCTCTTTTAGGGCACCCCTTACCGTCGACGCAGCCATGAAGCAATTCGTTCAAAATCTAAGAATCTACATCCCTCCGTCTCCATTCCTCATACTTTTTCAAACGCACACCTTGTCTGCATCTCACACACCCAGGTCTCCATCCTCCCTGACGATCGTCTCGCAGGGAATCTCGTGCCCAGAGAAATGATTCCTCTCTCGTGAATGGATCCGAAGGGGCGCCCTTGCGCACCCCCGCATAGTTGTGTTACAGGTGATGCGATATCAAGCGCATCTGGAATCCCGTTCCTGTTTGCCTGTGAGAGAGCGCGAGAACCAGGGTAGGCGAAAAATGGCCTGTCCACTTTAGCCGCAATCCTTCGATGCGTTTTGTGCGGCCACTGGATATCGACATCGTGAAAAGATGTACGCAGTGATACATGATTCAGACGGATCACGGAGTCCTTTGGGAGGCGACACCGACCGTCCAGCCCTGGTACGAGTAGCTTTGTTGACCCTACCGGGTAGACATGTAAGAAATGTTTGAAGGCTTCCAATGTGCATGTGTCTATGGTAGCTCCTTAGCAGTAACAGTTGGGCTTGCCCGAATCCGGTCGAACATCGATAATGCGGTCTTGAGATGCACATGATTCCGACAAAGTGTGGAGCGAAGATGCGCTGAGTAATGCGGCGCTGCTTGAGGTATGCATTGTGCCTGTCACACAGGGAAGAAGCAGCCCTGCAGCGAGGGCACAGCAGGGTGATCAACAGGGAGGCGGGAATATTACTCCTGGCGATGCCATCCTCATGACTGCGCCGTAATATTTCCAGACTAACACTCTTCACATATCCTTCTGTGTCCAAGGTGTTGAAATTGACATCATCAACGCTTTTCCGATGGGTACCGGCGGCGATGTTGTCGATCCACAGATATTAGAGCCTTGCATCTTTTAGCCGGAGATGACATGACTGCTCGGGTCCGGAGACTCAATGTGATCAACTTGAAATATGGAGCATTGTTGATTCGGATGAATGTCACTACATCGCCCTTTCTTTACGGACGCTACCAGTCTTCTCGAAGGAACATGGTGCCACAGCCTTCTCTTAACGGCTTAGGGAAGAAGCTGTGGGCCGTTGGGTGGCAGCGGGCGGATTGAAGATCTGATGGAAAGCTGTGCCATAACGCTTGACATGTTGTGGCTTGCAAAAGGGGCCAGGGAGTGGCTGTAGTACCCTACGCAAAAGACAAAGTCCATCTCGTGCCCGTTAGCCAAGATTTGTGCCAGGCGTTGCACTGCGGGGCGATGACGGACAACAATTTTCACTGCGCAAAGATGTGACCGATTCTTGTGCTTGGCTTCTGCGTCAGAGACAGCATAATTCGACCGCGACACGCTGTGAACAAGGAAGCAGAGGCTCTGAAGTCGCATGAGTCACGCGGGTCGCGAACACAGCCTTTCCTGCACAGTAGGGGAAATTAGCCTGGCGTTGTGCGCGCCGTGGACTCAAGTTACCGAGCATTTGGTATTTTCGATACTCTGCAGTCTCAAGTGAGCAGGTTGAGATTTGTCGAAGATCCGCAAGAGTCATGGTCCCGTGGATCGATGGCTGTCGCCGTCGTGATCTGTACCCTACATGGTCAAGCCCCACGGGCCGCGGCAGGTGGCTGCCGAACGTACGCTATGCAGCCAGCTCTAGCCGGCGTTGGCCCAATCGACTACAGCGTTTCACACTCTCATTCTGCATTATTCGCAGCAAAAGTCTCGTGATTCGAAGAGCGAGTTACATGTTGGGACATAACTTTCCTCGACGGAGTATCTGCTGTGGAAGAATTCTGTGTATGCCGGTAGATTGTGGAACCCGTAAGGCTCCGCATGTGTTCCAAATACGATTATATATACGAGCGGCGCAAATATGATTGGCCGGGGAGACAAAAATGCTGCTTCCACCATAACTGATTAAGGATATGCTAGACGCCGTGGAATCGAGCTCCGTGCTGACCCACAAAAAGTGACGCTATCTTTCCTTGCCTGCTGGTCGAGGATGCAAGAGCCGTTAAGCAGATAGACCGCGGTAACGAAAGATGGTGACTACATCGTGAACAATGCCGGCTCAGTATCGAGCATTGAGCAGAAGATGCCATAAGATGCTGACGCCCCGCACGCCAGTGACCAGGATCCTGGCCATTGATCTGAACAACTCTGCAGGGACCTGAGCGCATGAACCACGAACCATCAGCCTCGCATCCTGTAAGGCCTGTGGCTTGCATGATCCAGGCCTCGCTTGCTCGGAATTAAATAGTCAACGAACCTGCTGCAGAGTATTGTTGAGAAGCAGTGTTTGCTAAGAATGCGTATCGAAGATGTCGTTTTCAAATTTCCGGCCGAGGGAAGCACGATTGGGTAAAGGTCATCACTTTTAGCGCGTTCTGCAGGCAGCGCTAACGAGTTCCACGCGCGTTGCACCCTTGCAGCCGCGATGGTCGCTGGTCGCTTGTTAGCGGTTGCACAGCGTCTCGGTTCGTTAACCGATCGCATCAAACAGTCAAACGCCGGACGCGCTTGTGGCGGCCTCTGGCGGGACGAGATGTGACACAGCATGGAGTGTTTCCATGATGTTTGCAGGGAGCTCGCGTGGCAGAAAGTGCAGTTTGATTCGCTTTGACGACGTGAACAGTAGGAAGCGCGATCGCCTGCTCCACGGACCAGTGCGAGGTCAAGCAACATCTGCGAGGATCCTCAACCAGCAGTCCACACTGTATGATACGGTACTTCAAATGACGCTCTTATGAATCATTGCCTCCATCCGATGCGGTTTTGATTAAATTGACAACACGACTGCTCGAAAGCTCCGAGTTTGATGAGCATGGAGACTTATCCTTCAATTGCCTTTGGCCTGCATCAAGCAATGCTGAGCACCATGGATTGGTGACCTGAAAGATCTCAGTATCTATGGTGAGAAAAACAGTCCAGACATGTTACCGTTAAGCAATGTAAGGTGTCTAGGTGCAATCGTGTGGAGACATGGTGAGCTGCGGCCGTCCGTGATGGATGGCGGATCGAGCGACGAATCTGCTCGAGTATTGCCGCTCCTTGTCGTTCGCTGTGTATAGGTTAATCTGCATGATTGAAAAGCCTCCGTGAGCATGCGAGACTGCCTAACAATGTGCGAGACGGGGCAACTGCGGTGGTAAGTCGATGCTGGTCTGCTGCAAAGCGAGATGAATCGGAATAATGTTCGCTGCATCGTCCAAAGAGCTCTTAGTCACAATGAATCTTCAGTACGTTATTTAAGGATAGGGCTGATGGCTGGCCCTCGATCGCCCCAGAACAATCCACTAATCCACATCGGTTCAGCTTGAGTCGAGCACTGTTTGTGCGGGCCAATATTCGCTGGCTGGCCAATTGTGTAGCGAGCAATAGTTCGAAGGTAGTACTGAGTTTCAATTTGCACGTTCGTCTGCAGTATGATATTGCATCGTTATTGTCGCTTAGAAGATGAGAAAATATGCGAACAGTGTCATTCAAACAGGTACCTCAGTTCGCACTGGAGCGTGGTAGGGTGGTAGGGTGCGACTGCAGAAGGTCCTAGTTGGGGCGGACTGTCATCGAAACGTCGGACCGAGTGAACACAGAGTACGTGTCTCGGACGGAGCAGCGTCTCGCAATACCAATGAGGCAGCGAGCAACAGTTCCAAGACGCGTGAAAATCGGCAATAATTATGAGCCTTAATCCGCAGCCCGCTTGAGCTCGCGATCATGTGAGTCTAGACGCAACGGGTCTTGCCCGGCCTTCGCTCTGCCATTAAGGTCAATTAGGAAATCAGGAGATGATCCGTAGGAGCGCGTTGGTCAAATCCGCCTAAAATGACGCGAAGGAGCAGTCGTTGAGGCGGGGTGTAATTAAACAACAACGCTGGGTCGGGCAGAAGACGAAAGGTAGTATGGCGGTCATGCAGCACGAGACAAGGACATTCCAAAACAATGAAGGTGCGTCGACCGTCACGAACACTGTACCTAGGTGTGTGACGTGATGGCTAGTCCACGCTAAGATTGGGACAAGCGAGCCGGTGTGGCCCCGGCAGCGATACGAACAAGACCTGACGCCCATCCTTTGGCGCGATGCCACTTTCGACCCCTGACGCAAGATATTGGCCAGTGAGCAGGGTTTTGCAGCAGCCGCCGTTCGACAGGCGAGCCATGGAAGAAAAGGCAGGTAATATAGCCACCTTGCTGCGCTTAGTGACCCCAAGGCGGCACTGCATACCCCGTGCCGCGAAGAGAGCGTGCTGCTGTCCAGTCACGACGCGACGTTCATGTGAAGGCTGCAGGTATCGTGCAGATTTAAGCGCCTGCCGCTGGCAAATTCGCGCAATGACGCCCTGACTGGTCCGCGTCCGTCTGGCATGCATCACTTGGCTCACGGCAACTTTCCCCGTGTGGACCCCGTTAATCGCACTTATGTATGCGGAAAACGGTGTGGTCGGTGCAGTTGGTTGTGCAGCGTTAGCTTCATGTTCGTGCTGAATGGAAGTACAGTGGCCCCGCAGATGCCAAATCCTGGTGTGAAGCCGTCGAACCGAGTGCAGGAAAGATGCCATGAGGCTGAGCAGCACGCATTTAATGTATTCCTTTCTTCAAAAGTGTACAAGAGAATCAAATACAGTTGTCCGGAGGCAAATACAAAATATCAAAATACCACCTAGGGACTTATGTTTCGGATGCACCGAAAGCAAGACCAATGCTGAAAAGCAGAACAGCAGATAACGCTCACATTTTACCGCCCACGCTCCAGCTCTAAAAAATGATTTCAACTCCCTTTCCTATAGTTTCGCAGTATAACACTCACTCTGTCGGTAGCGTGCTTGCATCACCTGCGAGCTGGACAGCTGTGCACTCTTGGAGCAGCCATCTCTAGTGTGCCTGGTTGATATTACTTATTGAACACAGCCCGCGAAATGAGAGTACTTACCTGCCGCACGTATCTTTTCGTGCAAAATCAGCAGGACACTTGTCACACTTGAATCCCCTTTCCTTTTTGTGGACACTGGTATTATGTCTGTCGAGGTCGAGTTTACGAACGAAAGCCTTCTGACATCCCTCCATTCGGCAGACGTGCGGCTTTGCTCGGTTGGGATTATGTGTCTCCATATGCTGCTTGAAATTGTAGTTTCGTGCAAAGCCCTTTTGAGGCTTGCACAATGTACAAACGAAGGCGGCCGTAGCGGGATCGGTGTGTCTGCGACTACGTATGCGCTGTCTGTGAGCAGGAGTCTGGGGATACTCTGGGCGAGATGCACTGCTCATTTCGCTAGAAGCCCGAAGGTATGCTTGGTCATCGTATTCCATCGCAAGAGTAGGCTCCATCCTTGGAATTTGTGTCGCATCATAGGGGTTGTCGTAAGGAAAGACGTTATTGTTGAGCCTCTCAGGAACAACAATCAGTGGGCAATGTCGCGACAAGGGCAGTGTTCCCTCGTTGTGCGTGTAGCGTGCGTCATGACTCCAACTATGGCTTCCAAAGTTTGCAGTCGTCATCTCGTGATAGGCATTGTTAGATCCAGGATGAGAGTGAACTGACACCATTGTCGCAGACGAGACGGACGATCGAGGCGAGAGCTGTGAGCCGTCCCAAGGCTGGGGAGAGCGTATGATTGGGTGATCGAACGCGCCTGACGCGTATGGGTCTGCAATTGCCTGTGTCATAATGGGGGATGCGCCAGTTGAGACGTGACCGGACCAGGGCTCTGAGGGCGATGGCGACGGAGGCAGCGTTGTTGGGGCTTGGTGATGGTAATTATAGAGTCCGAGGCCTTGCGGATATCTTGACATGGAGTTATGCTGGCTTGGTGATAGGTAGGGTGCCTCAAGCAAGGAGTCCTCCCGTGACGCATGCGTTTGATAGGGCGAGTTGAAAGGAGGTGTAGGCTGTTCCGTGTAAAGCATCGTGACAAAGGGTGGTTATCAAAGGATGTGAGACTGAGTGTAATACCCAACAGCGAAAGAAGGGTTGAGAAGATAAGGATCAAGTTGGTAAGGCTGATGGTGGCTTGTGGTGGAGTTTGATGAGTGGCACTGTAGGGCGTCCAGGCACCGGAATATATCTGCACGACGTAGGTGGTAGAAAACCTCCACAAATATATGTTCGGAAGTCGGTTTGCAGTGCTGTGGCAGTGTCGTCTCGAAGCAAGCCGTTCTAACAGTGGGCTTTTGAAGGATAAGGCAGACTCGGAGATTGTACCAGTCAGGGAAAGACATGAGCGTAGGGGCGATGGGTTCCAGCCGCGAGGCGGCAGCGCCTGTTAGCGGCATGGGACCGTGGTCCTGCGGAGGCTGAGGAGTGTAGGGGTGCGCAAGAGTAGTAGTGCAAGTTATGCAGGCCACACCCCAGCACAAGAGGGTGATGGTGCGCGACCGGGGTGGTCCACTTGAACCACTACCTCGGGAAGAAGCGACGGCGGGCCGCCGACCACGAATAAGACTTGTGCCGTAGCCTGAGATGCGACAAACGGTGAGTGCGGTTAATCCCTTGGAGTGGTGCCTGTGCTTGGATGAACTTGTCAATGCGCACACGGCTCGTGGCGAGTGTTTAGCTTCACTGGCTGTTGCTTGGAGGTATGCCATTTGGACGAGGCATATGACTGGTTTGGACACACTGATTTGCATTTGTTATTGACGTGTTGGATGGAAAGCTGGACACTTGTGCTGCGGACAACTTTAAGCGCCGGCCATCAAGCGGCCTCGCTCGCTTCGCGCTGTTCCTGAAGTTGGGAGACAATAGCCGTTAGTGCCTCAACTTGTGCAGTGAGGTTGATGACGAGGGTTTTGATTTGTGCATCGGGCTCTGCCTGTCCTGTACTTGACTGCGAACGGCCTGTGGAGCGCGCTCCTGCTGCAAAAGTAGAAGCCTGAGTATCTGCCCTGAGCAAACGAGGAGAGTTCACAGCCAGCCGCGAAGGTCTTTTCGCAGCTGTAGGTGTCTGCGGGCCGCTAAAA
Organism: Didymella exigua CBS 183.55; assembly: GCF_010094145.1. Classification (NCBI taxonomy): domain Eukaryota; kingdom Fungi; phylum Ascomycota; class Dothideomycetes; order Pleosporales; family Didymellaceae; genus Didymella; species Didymella exigua. Next base: position 127,993 of record NW_022984789.1, read on the forward strand.
GACATGAGGTTCGAGTCACGCTTTCGATACACGTCGAAGTGTTCGTAGGCCCAAATGATGCCTACGAACGGTAAATGCGTGGCCTTGAGAAGCACAATGCGTGCACTCCTCAGCCTTTCAGACGGCAAGATGAGCCGTAAGGGCCGTATGCAAAGAGGGATCAGGTTCTGAAGTTGTCAGCCTTGCTCTCGTCAACTCGTATAGCTTTTTCGGTGTGATCCTGATCGCAAGCAGGCCCGCTTGCTTGAGGCAGCCTGGGCGGCAGCGCAAGGCTGCTCAATGCGCTATACCAGCACGCCAGCGATACAGCCACCTAACGCATGCTGTTGATCCTCCTAGTACCAAGGAGCTCCAAATGGTGTGGTACATGATTTGTATTTGTCGAACGGCAGAGGCTATGCTCTCGGCCTTATTGGCGGCCCGGCGCTTAAACCACATTTCAAGGTCTGCACATAGCAAAGAGAGGTAGAGTACTCACAAGCGGTGGCAGGAAGTAAGTCAATCGATTTGAAGACGATGCTTCAAGAACATAAACGGAGTAGCTGTTGCGATGGCGTCATCAGTGAGCTCCGCAGAATCGAACAAGGTACTGACATGAAGAGATATTCGTCACGCGCATGCTCTAAGATCTGTGCAATTGTCAGCAGAGTACGTAAACAACAAGCAAAGCTAGAAAGCGATATCTTGTGTGTATTGTTGATTGACCAAAAATTGTCGATAGGGTGTGCAGTGTCCCTGGCCCTGCCATCGTTCATGGGCACTGCATAACTTGACGTGAAAGGCGGTTATTTGCCAACGCTAAAATTGGAAAGTCTGCCTCGAATGCTGAGGAATCCAGTAATGGCTGTCTTGTTCGGACTTGCGTGTTGACAAATGAAAACGCTACATGGAACCAACGGCGCCAAGACCGAAAGATCGGGCAACGAGAGCCAATGATTTTTTGGACAAAGCTTACCTTGCTGAGTGAGTTGCTCAAGAGGGAGATTAGGCTGGTAATCAGAAGGATGTTCGTCAAAATGATGAAGATGAGCTATACTTGCGGTTAGAACAGTATACACCGAAGTCTTGTGCGGGAGCCTCACCATAACGGGTGGGCCAAAGAAGGGCGATCTGTTTGCTGTTAGCAGCCAGCTTTCAAACAACAATTTCCTCACTTCGTACATTTCTTGAGCAACGTCTATAGCGCAGCTTTGTCAGTGCGCTTCTGAGCAGATGACTATTGCAACTTGGACTCACCAAAGCCAAGGTAGCTTGATCTACAGGCAACTATTAGCAGAGATCAAAAAGGTTTCTGGTCGTAAGTTTTTTACCCAAAAAACACTTTGATCAAGATCCAGCTCTAACGCAGGATTGTTAGTTTAAGGCAACAAGGGAGACCCAATGCTACTTACCATCTCCTGGGGTTTGAAAGTCTCCCGGGCTAGCAGGACGAAAGTCGTCAGGAAGCCTGAGTCAGAGGCTTAGTGTAGTCTCACAGAGTTCAGTCAGCAGTCGGACACTCACCCAAATACAGTATGAGGACAAGCGATAGGAACTTGACGAAATCCTTGGTCTTTCACGAATTAGATTGGTATGCATGCAAGCCGTCGTACAGGTTGATTTTACCATCTCCTTCAAGCATGGGATCTTAGTGTGAAGTTAGTACACGATCTCTCTGCAGCGACCAATCTACGACTCACGAGGGTTCCGAAATACGGGTTTAAGCTCAGGAGGCTGAATATTCTTGGCACCAGGAACAAGGCTTCCAATCCGAGTACGTCGTAAGCAAGGTCAATAGTATCCATTTCACCATTCGACAAGCCCACTACTCGGAGAGCACAGAACGTCATACCGACGACAACAATACTGATGTCCCACATCCACCAGAAGTCAGAAGCGTAAAAACTGGTCTGTCCCGCATCGACCCAATCGGCGAACTCATCGTACGCGAAGCTGGCTATCCACACGTACAGTAGTATCTCGGGAATGGTGACTCTTTCCTGGTCTCGGCGCACCAATACCGCATAGTAGAGAGCCAAGAATATTGCAAAGAAGAGTGTCTCAAATACCTTCAAGTATCGAGGCACACGCAGACGCGAGAACGGGTCGGTCTGTTTGCGATTGTACTTTCTTGGACGTTTCACAGAATTGACGCTGAGCGTCTCCCAGAACACGATGTCGCCACGCCACAGCCCATTGATGACCTTTTGTATCGGCCGCTGGCTTAGGAACTTCTTTGCACCACCTACTGCTGCAATCTCTAATGCTGAGAGATTCTCACATCGACTCTTCAGTGATCCAAACCTCGGGTTTGTAGCATCATCACTCCTTGTACCAAAATAATCACTGTTGGCTACATCAAGCAAAGGCGTTCGCTCGTTGGATTGGACGGTGCGCTGGCCGTTCTGGTGGCTATGGTCGGCTGGTCTCGAAGAAGGCTCGCTGTCGGGAGATGGTGTGGGCGGCAGTTCGAGCAGTAAGAAGTCTATGACATCTCGATCGGTGAGGCTGTTTAAGAATTGCCAAGCGACGAACTCGCAGGCATAGCCTCTGGCTTGATTGACGCCAGGTTCGTCACTTGTTTCTTCAAGAGCGGAAAAGTGACCTTTGAGAGCCCTGATCGATATCAGCACTCTATCTTTCCTTTACGGCATTTGTGCCGTGCGTGCCGCGGTCGCGCAACGTACAGGAGGGCTGACACCAACGCGGGATGGTGTACCTGGTTCGAGAGATGGTCGATCAGAGGATGTAATGCACGGCCATGCTGGCTTGTGCGATAGTCTTCGAAGCTGTGCGGGAGGTTGATGGTGTGTTGAAAATATCTAGCTGCATCTTAGCTATTGCTGCGATTCTTCAATTACCTCGGACTCACTGGCTCAGCTTGTCTACCAGGTCTGCAAAACTTTCTGCGCCATCAATGGCAGGCACACCTGCGTCGTCAATTGGCCATCTCGAAATTGACAACAGCGACATCTTCAAGATCTGTCCTTAATGTGTTTGTGAGGTGCATCGTTAGAAGTCGCGCAACTCAGCTCCGCGTTGTTGCGCTTGTGGAGCGCGGGCGGTCTCGAGATGAGAAACGCCGAAACGCTACCGCTATGGGTCTGTGCGTCTGTCGTCACTCGTGATGTTGTACACACCACAACCAGCTGAAGCAAACCGCTACGCTACGACAGTGTGTCGCGATGATCGATCGATGCTGACTACAGCTATTTCACTAACTGAAGATGACTCAGGAAGCTGACTTCTTCGGCGACCGGTTACGCCTTTCCGCGTTTCTACGTATTGTCGCTGATGGCATACCTCAGCGTCCCACACGATTCAAACGTCGTTTATTCGGAATCTGTCATGGCGAGCCTTCATGTCAGCAAGGCCCTGGCTTGCTTGATGCAAAAAGTGCTCCAGATCAAGAAACCGCAGATAATACTACAGTCCCTGACGTGGTCCGCTCATCATCGCCGCAACCACCAGAGCTCGCGGCAGAAGGTCATCGCTTAGCGGACCACGCCAACAGCAGGTCTCAGGAAGACCGCGGGCGTGCCGAACCAGAAGATCAGCGACGGATTGGTGAACGAACATCAATTACAGCAATCAACAAGCCGCCCAACCAGCCGCGCCAGGTCTCACGCATTCGGAGAAGGCGGCACTTGCCTGTGAACGAACTCGCTCTGCTACGAACTACGTCCTCAAATGGTCTACCGTTACCGCGTGTGAGATGATGTTCAGTAAAGAGGTACAGTCGGCCCGTACTGACACCCTACTTTTAGGACGCCGACCACATCTTTGTCGTTCCTGTCGCTGCTCTTGACCCCATCGAAGACAGCCAAATACGGTCAGCAACACTTTTCAAGAATTCAGCGGGACGATCTCAAGGCCATCGTGTCCGAAAGCTATCGCCGGTCAGAGGTGTCAAGTCTGGCTCACCAGCGTTGCTGCTGCGCGAGCGATTTGCTCATGTCTCTTCCGCAAAGTCCAAAGGGTCGCACAGCAGCACGTCTCCAAGATCCGAACTCGCCACAGGATCGGATGGCTTTGTCGGTGTGGAGCTCCATATACAGCATCCAACGAAATGGAACAAGCCGCGTGCCAGCAACAGACCTAGGACGAAGAAAAGCGTTTGCAATAATGGCGGACTTGTCTTGACTTCCGGCTACTTGCCCGCGCCCCCTATCGAGCATCAGCACAGTGGCCTCATCATGACAGAATCGCAATTGCATACTGCAGCCCTCCAGGCTGCTGGGACGACCAACGAGGCAATTGTATCGCTGCCATTATTGCAGCACGCCGTTGCAGAAGTCTTCAAGGTGACAAGGGAGAAGGAAGCGAGAGAGCGTCGCCAATCTCAGGTGCAACGATACGACGACCTTGTGCGCAGTCAATTGTCCATCGTGACGGCACCGAGCAGACGCACACCCGAGAGTTCGAGCTCAGGCAGTGCTGGTGATGCTGATGAGAAGGTCACATACAGTCGCACACCCAGCCTCGAGTTTGATGAGAGTCACGAGCAAATTACTCCCCAGTGGCTATGTACAGCAGCGACAGGGCGCGCACATGATCAAATCGAAGCTGAACGGTATTTTGAACGTGCGATGTGTGATCTCGATGCGGCGGGGCGATCTGACAGTGTGAGTGGCGAGCTCTGCCCTCAGTACAGTGGACTGGAAAGGAGTGATGGACTCTGGGACGCTCGTGGTGCCACGGGTTCAGTGCGTTACATTTAAGCGTTTCTGCAAAACGTGCAACATACAAGTATCTATCCGGTAAATATCACAGTCTCATATTCTCTCGTCCCGCTCATTGTCTTTGCAGACCTTGTAGATTCTGAGAACATTCCAAGGTGCATTTAACGACCTGTGACAGCCGGTCTGGCTTAAGTGCATTCACGGGCAACTAAAACTCAGGATTCGATGGTTCGCCGGCTAGTGTGCAGCTCTACTTCGTAGTACAGTGGCAGAAACATTCATTTAAGGCTCCTTTACAGTGTTTGTCGGTACCGCAGCTCAAAGTTGGCCAACAAGTATGTGCAGTCACAGAGCGAACCCGCGCAGTAGGATGCGCTGCTGGTCCAGCAGACTCTCATTCACAATTGCAATGGATCTCTATAACAACTTGGTTTCGCTTTGTTGGTCTGCCTTCCAAGTCGTTGCTGATAGGAAGTATCGGCTCACTCGGCTGGTGCTGTTCCATGTTTCGCACTAAGAACGACCCGATAGTCGCACAGCTAGTGCGACCACTACGGACATGTCGAAACACAAGAGCGCCTGCACTTAGAAAACATTGCCTCGTCTGGTATCGACTTGTTAGGGGTCCCGGGTGCTTCACATCGGTCATAATAGTGTGGCGGGACTTATATGGGAAGCTGCGCCCCTGCGACGCATGCGACTTTTGCACATCCATCGTTTGTTCTTTCTCGTCGAATGAATCGCCTGCACCCAATCAACAGTCGAAAATCTGGTCTTCGAAGGTTGATTGTTCAATACGATGGCGTCCTCAGGTGGCATGCCTCCTTCAATGGTATTTCAAAGAGCAGTAACTTCGAGATAGTATAAAAGTTAACAGGCTGTAGGCAAATATGAAACCACCATATCCACCAACAGCATGGGCGCTGGGTGGAGCACCCGTGAAGGAGGTCGACATACCCGCGCAGACTGTGTTCTTGTTCCTATTCATGATCGGTGCAGCTATCCACATGAAAATCTTCCAGAAAAACAGAGCAAGAGGACACAGGTTCTGGTTTAATCTCTTCATCTTCTGTGCGTAATCATACCATGTATCCGGGCCACATTTGCTGATGTTTCATACAGTCTTCTGCGTATCACGTGTCCTCACATCCATACTTCGCCTTGCATCGACAGCACAGTCTCAAAACGTCGAACTTGCTATCGCAGCGTCTATCTTTGTCGCCGCTGGAGTCCTCATCATCTTCATCATCAATCTGATATTCGCTATGCGTCTCGTAAGGTCACTGCACCCAAGGCTGGGGTGGCATCCTGCATTTGGAATCATCTTCAGATTGCTGTGTATTCTCACTGGAGCAACGATCATCATGATCATCGCAGGTACAGTTCAAAGCTTTTTTACTCTAGATCCGGGAGCGAAGGCTACCGATCGAAGCCTCCAACTCTACGGCTCAACATTCCTCGCCATTATCGCCACACTTCCGCTTCCTATCGTCATTCTCTCGCTCCTAATTCCGTACTCGCCACCAGATCGATTTGGTGCTGGGCGGCTGCGAACGAAAGTCATCGTACTGCTTGTCAGTACTACATTACTGTCTATCGGTGCCTGGTATAGATGTGGCAGCATATGGGCTCCTCTAATTCCGCGCTCTCAGCCCCTCCCTGGCTATCTAGGCAAAAGTCCGTTCTACATCTTCAACTTTTTTGTGGAGATACAAACGGTCTTGATGTACGCGATCCTGCGTGTAGATCTGCGCTACCATATTCCCAACGGCGCCAAGGGTGTTGGATCGTACTCTTCGTCACAGCAACTGGATGATGTCGAGATGCAAGACTCACGACCAACGTCAGCTTCGGAGGTTGTTAAAGATAGCGGCATGGAAGTTGCGGCGAAAACCACGCCTAATTTTGGCCTGACAATTGACACCAGTACACCGACTATCCGAGTTCACGATCCTGAGAAGACGCCCGTCTCTTTGGCTAATTCGCCAGACACACATACCGAATCTGCGCACACAACACCTAACACATCGCCCATATCTCCAACAAAGAGCAAACGCCAGTCTCTCTTACAGTCTCTCTTCAAGCGTCAGTCCAAAGCACCTGCACTACCAGCAATCCAAGCCGACGTGTTACCCATCGAATCTCCAACAGCCGCAGAGCAAAGGTCCCGCTGGCGCGACAGTGAACAGCGGCGCATAGTAACGCGTTTGGGTGGGCCATGGCAGGAACTCGAGTCGCCAACATCTCCCCTGGAATCCCTAAGCCCAGTCACTACAGTCCACTCCTTCCGAACCAGCGTCACCCCCAGTGTCAGCGCACGCGACAGCGTTGACGGTATCAGTGTCGGTACTGGACTGTCCATCGGCCTTCCGAGCGTCGTCACAGCACCAAGTCTGCGAGACACGCTGAGAGCAGATGGCAACTGGACACCAGAGTTGGATTGGGAGTTGAGAAGTCCCAGAAGATTCTTGAGCATGAAGAAAAGGGTCACCGGGGAGATTGTATAACTTGTGCAATATCACAGCGAGGCGTTTTTGGGGGGGGCATACCATTTGCTACGCGGCCTTGGAGTCGCTTGAAGTTACTAGCGCTGCAATCGATTTATTTAAATATTTTCACATCTTGTACAACATCCTCTATACACTGCAGCTTGCCACGCAAGTACGATTAGTACGATCAACATGAAGTACTATCAGCCCTGCAGTGTGCAATGGTCGCATAGCACCCGTGCAGAATGCTAACTTGTGGGTTCTAACATTAGTGGCACGACGCCGCGCGGTCTTGAGACAAGAGTCAATAACCCTGAGGCACGACTGCTAATTCTGGTGTTGTTTCCAGGAGTGCGGTGTTTGATATTGGGTATATTAATAGGTGGTAGTATGGAGATGCCGATGGGGAGCCGACGCGAGACGATGAAACAGTGGTACCAAATCTCAGCAAGCGACAGCAGCATCAAGCATAGAGAAAGGAAATGAGCAGCTTCATCATTTTCCTGTAGTCTTTGATATGTCGTCTCATATGCTCTTTTCTAGGAGAAAGAAAGACTTTTCGGGCACTCCCATGGCTTGCCTTCATTTGTGTGCCGAATCTCCGTTCCCTCAACACAGTGACAACCCTTGTCTTCGGCACTGTCGATTTTTTTCAACTTTCGACCAGACCAGTGGCCAAAGACGTAAGACCCGGGACGCAGCATTCCAATCCACTAAAAGCTCTCCCCTGTACATCTGATTAATAGGATACAATTGAACTTGTGCTTCTACTCTTCTTCTCCCATTAGAGCCTATAGACAAGTACCTTTAATCCCTTCGCTAGTTCCAAGAGACTCCAGCTCGGAAGAAGACAGTCCCCGGCAAGGATTCCAGAGAGTATCCAAAGCTTCTGTCAACCTTGAGGTGGTTTCATTCGTCATCGAGCTGTGCTCTCTCTTTGGTTCCTCATCTTGTATGCTCGCGCACTCACTATTAAAATGCGGCACCCATGTGACTGATCAGGGTCTGTACCATCTAAAAGGCTCGACAACGAAGTCCTGATGACATCAATGTCGGTCGCCCCAGCCGCCAAGGCCTCGCTTGACTGCGTGCCGTTTGATTAGCGCACCTGCTGGTTGTACAACCAGACCTTATCCTTTACAGACTTGGGTTCGCCTGTTAGAAATGCTGTGGTACTAGACACCTAGAGTTTTATCGATTTTTGAGGGCGCTTTGATCCGGTCTTGTCACAGATGACTTGGGTCGTGAGAAATCCAGGCAATTCCAATTCTCCCGTATCGATGATCATGTTCTACTGGTCGTGCCAGAAGCAAGCAATCTGAGGGGTTCCTGATCGCTTTGGGCACTGGTTCTGCCATGGGCATGATGATCGCTTTGACAAACATGCCCTCCAGGGCCGCTGGAGGAACATATTGCTCGACTCTATTGACGAGTTGGAGTTGCCTGTCAATAGAACAGCAATACCATACTGTTGTTTCGCGTCGACAGCGTTTTCTGGTAACTTGACGACATGTATATTGGCCATGTCGTTCGAGAGCTCAAGGAACTGAAAAGCTAGATCGTGGTTCTGATCGGGCTCATAAATTTGGAGTGGAAGAATACCATCAGCCGTCTAGATGCTGATACCGTTCATTGAAGCGGTGGCTTCGTCCCGCCACTTCGAAGACATGCCGCGCCACAAAATGCTGCTGCCCTTCGATCCCAGCGGAACCCAATCCGGGAAACCCTTTCTGCGAAAATGACACCGCCGTGGTGCCATAGCAACGCAATGCCACTCTCTTGCGCTCTGGGATGGCCACAAGGTACTCCCCAAATGTGGTAAACCAAGTCAGTTCCAAGGGCATCCAAAGCACCAGCGATAGCGTTGAGTGCGTTGGTGTCATAGGATAGAGTGCGTCTACTGTACTACACACGGTAGTACGTGGCACTGTATAGCGGATCGTTCTTCCTAGTGAATTCGTCACGGATCGGTAGCCAGCCCACGGCATAGTTGTATTCTGATCTGTGTTTATTGTAATCCGTTCCCTCGAAAGTTGTCCGCTATCGCACATAAATATGACTTGTCGGTCCGTAAAGAACAGGCGTCTATTCGAGAGGAAGCCTCCCTGGAAGGTCCAGGCGCGAGTGACCCACGGAGAGCAAATGACGTCTGTGAGTCCCCGGGTGCCTGGAACAAGCGTCAGGCGCAAAGAACCTATCGTTTCGGACGGTAGCAGTGAGCCGTGTGCGATAGATGAGACCCCAGGTAAACCGTGCATAGAATCAGATCCCGCTGTTGCAACAATTGTTAGATGCGATACGCTATAGACAAATATCGCCTATTTGCATAATTTGAGCGTGCTCTTGTGTATCGGTCTGGCTCAAGCACTATGCACGTCAGCGATACTCACTGGACACGATCTGGAATCGCAAAGGAAGCTAGTGGTGGTCTTGTAAACAGCCTGGTCGTACCTTCAGCGACCCCAAGACATTAGCCAAATCGGTCCTTCTCCTCTCACCACCCTAGACGTTGTCAGCTGTTTGTTCATCCTATAGATGTACTTAAAGACCAAGCAAAAACAAATCAATAGGTCCTCGACATCATTGAATTCCAGGCTCATACTGTGCTTCATAGCCGCGCTCACATAGGCATCCTCACCATCTCCTCCTTCGTCCAATACTTCCTCATATTCTCCGCGCCCAGCTCCTTTACCTCATCGTCCAAATGCTGCCACAGCACCTTCCCAAAGCCGTCCAAAACCTCCTTTAACTCGGGTAACCTCAGCTCGCGCTCGCCGCTACTGCACTCATCCAGATACTTAGTCAACTTGTCAAGGCCGTTGTGGATCTGCTTGTGCTGCGTGAGAAGTTCCAGTTCTTTCTTAAAGGCGGGCTGCTTCTTCGCCAGAACGGGGAAGATGTGCCTGCAAAGATGGACATTAGCGTCGAAGATCCAACCATGGGCTTCAAGAGAAGTCGAGGTGCATGACGGGACCGTACCTCTCCTCAATCCCGTGGTGCATTTCCAACTGCGCGCAAAACTGCTGCCCCAGCGCAATAAACTGTCGGATACTCATACCCTTACTCCTCTTTCCCGTCTCGCAGGCGGCATACAGAACGTTCCAAGTCTCGCGAAAGTGGTTGTGGAAGTAGTCCATATGCTCTGCCATGCGGTTGTAGATGCGGAAGTCATGTTGGGAAAGCTTAGGAAGGGATGGCTCTGAGGGGGTTGTGGGTACGGGTGTCTTTTCTGGAAGTGTTGGTTCGGTGGTGGCCATTGTGTGAAGTGTTTGGACCGTGCTCTTGAGGATGAAACTGGTGCTGAATGCTCGTTTTGCGGAACTTTGGAAGAGGCGATTTGCCGTTGGGAGAGGCCGGAGGGCACGGAGAAGGCTCATGCAGTACGCTCAGAACGCTGGACAGACGATCAAGGGGATGACTAGAACGTGAGGATTTGGGCTGCATGAACAGTACGAACTTGATATGGTAGTCTTCTTTGGGAAGCTCAACACTTTGGCACTTTTTGCTGTGGCCAACCGCAGCTTACCAATTTCCCGAGGCCAGCATTGACTAAGCCGAGTCTGCCGCTCCGCAAAAAGATGCCGACACGCCGATGACACGCTAGAGCGCGTGCGCGCCACGTTGACGCGTTTGGCAGCTGCCAAACCACGGAACGTTCAGCCTTACCAGGCTGTTGTGGGATTATGTCATTCGTTGTCGACAGGCCACGATGAAGACTATCGAATCGTACCATAAAGGGGGCACATCCACCAAGTCGTAATGTCAACGTCTGTGAGGCCACGTTCTTTGGTCGCGCCACCACTCATCGCGTGGCACTGTCGTGGCACTGTTCACTCTACGACTCTCTCAGCAGACTCTCATTTCTTTCGAGTCTTTGCAAATTTCTCGTGCCACTTTCTCGCGGACGGTTTGGTTGCTGCAGCTGCGTCGTGCACGTTTGCGGCTGCGGTATCCTTGCTCTTGACCCTGATTGTGGTGTCTGAGGGTAACTCGTACGACCCTTCGATGGCACCGAGTGTCGCATCTTTTCGCCATGCTTCGGGCAATCTGTCCTCCCATGTGTCTGTAAAGTCGGCGATGAGGAAGTCGCTGGGTCCCTGCTTGGCTTCGAGCAGTGTTTTGCCGACAAAGGCAACAGTTCTTGCTCGATCGAGGCACAACCATGACCCAGAATTGTCTTGCTCGTCGTTGGAGAGATGTCTGAGCACGGCCTTTGTGAAGTTTGATGGATGCCCAACGTCAGCTACTGCTGTTGCAATGTCTTCAGTCAAGAACTGGCTGTCAAGCTTGACGCCCTCGGCGAGTGCTGCTGCATGGATGGATTTCCACACCTGTGCCAATGAGTTCGCAGAGGGCCTGTATGTGTCTCGATCGAGCTCGAATGCCATCAGCTCGTTCCAGCCTGCTTGACACTGTGCGTCTGACAAGGGAAGGTTCTCAAAGACGTGGTCCTTGCTCTCGCCGTTGCCCGTGGCATCGACGTCGCCAGCTACAATGTCATACACGGGCAGCACCTCGTGCAGCAGAGCGACAGCGGAGGCATCCGAGGGTTGCAGCTCCAGGGTCGCGGGGCACAACGCTATGGCGCATGTGGCTGCAAGAGGTATGTCGTTGCCATGGGCATCGAGCTGCTGGGGCTGGGTGACGAAAAGCGAATTGGACGTCTGGACCTGGCGCAGGTGGAAGGTCTTGTTGGGCGTACAGAGCACCGCATATGCAGGCCGGTCGTTGGCGGCGGCGCTGGATTTGATTGAGAGCCTGTGCACGCCAGAAGATCAGAAGGCGATCCACGCAGCGGGACGGGAGCTGGGAGCGCGCACCGCGGGGGATTGGGAGCATCGAGCAGCGCCGCGACGTCGGCCGGCAGCTCGAGCAGCTGCAGCTTCTGCGCGGGGGCCGCAATGGCAAAGGGCACGCCGCCGTCGAACTGCTGCGTCGCCATGGGGTAGGCAGGCGGGCAGCTGGTGGGGGAGGGATGACGCCAGAATGTCTACGAAGTATCTAGCGGCGCCGTGTGTTTGTTTTGACTCGGGATCTTCAGCGCGACTGGCGGAGGCCGCGCCAGCTGCAAGGGCACCAGGACAACTCGACTCGAGCAACTCGACGCCTCGAATCCCAGCCAGATCCCAGCAGCCCGGCCTGTTCTAGTCCACGCTGCTGTGCGCTCGCTCCGCCTGCACTGCTGGCGCTAGTCGCCGCCTGTTTCGGACTCGGCGCGCTCGAGTGCAGCGTTGGCGTCGCAGCCAGCCACCGTTCGTTGCGTGCCTTGTTTACTGCCAGACGGCTAGACTGCTAGAGCGCCCGTTGACAGGCGAAACACCTGCAGGTCGCACTGCTCAACATCAACACGCTCGCAACACGCGCCGATCGCTCGTTCGCTCCTTTCGTCCCCGTTTGCATGGCCTAGTACTTTCCTTCAATCGCCTTCATGCCACTGCTGCACTCGCTGCACTCGCACTCGACCACCGCGTAACATCCCACCTCCGTCACTCGTTCCGGCGCATCGACGGCGCATCGACGGCGCATCCGCTCGCACAAATGGGCGTGGTCATCAACCCGGAGCCCGCGGCCCTCCCCGCAGCGGACCTGTCGCTGTTCCACACCACAGACGAGCTGCTCTCCAACTCGCCCGTCCTGATCTTCTACGGGCCAACCTCCACTGCCGCGCCGACCACCAACTCGCGCATCCAGACCCACGTGTTTACCCCAGCCGGCCTGTCGAGCTACGCACGGCTCATCATTTCGCCCACCGCCTCGTTCTACAATGCCGTCACGTGCCTGCCGCGCGAGGAGCAGGGCGACGAGATATGCCGCGGGCTGGCTTTCAGTCTCTACAAGTACTTCGTCGAGCTGCCCGCCGAAGTGAAGAATGCATGGGAGCGCCGCTACAGCACGAGGGCCAACATGCACATGGCGCCTGCGCTGTTCACCGAGCAGCACGCGGCTATTGTCGCTGCCAAGATGGTCAAGGTCGAGAACGTGGGAGACGTCATCGTGGATGTGCGCCATGCACTGGGAGAACAAAGCCTCTCGTGGGTGGACATGGATGTCGTGCTGCCGCGAGGAAGTGTAAAGAAGGCGGATCTGCGGGAATCGGCTCAGTTCGAGGAGCCAGATGACGATGCGCTCGAGCAGCAGTATGGATCGTACGCGCCAGTAATCAGACTCTTCGGAGAGTCCACCTTCCTCCCCACATCTCGTCTTCGCCGCGCACCATCGAAAGCCAGTCAGCTCAGTCGATCACAGTCGTTCTCGAGGAAACAAAAAGAGTCGCTCAGGCGTGAGATGTGTGAGCTGCTGGACACGGAGGAAAACTACGTTTGCAAGGTTCACGATCTCGTCAACAACGTCGCAGTCGAGTTTCGCAAAAAGGCTAGGCATAGGTCGTCCTCGAGCAGTAGTCCCAACGAGCAGACGCTGCAAGGCTTGTTCCCTCCCAGCCTGGACAAGATTCTCGAGGTCAACTCGAACTTCTTAGAGGAACTGCGTGTCATCCTGGAGGAGACCGAGAATGGCGCAATCCAGGATATCGAGGAGACCACAGACGACGTTTTCATCGCTCCACTGCGGGGTCAGAAAGATCCGGCAGATGTTACTGGAGCAGCACGGGTTGCGAAAGCACTCGTCGAGTGGTTCCCCAAGTTTGGCGATTGCTATACTGACTACATGGCTGCACATGGCGACTTCTCACAACTGCTAAAGGCCTTCACCAAAGAGCCTGCTTCCAGCTTTTCCAAGAGAGTATACGAGACTGGTGAACAACGACTCACATCATTACTAATCGAGCCTGTCCAACGTTTGCCTCGCTACAGCCTCTACATCGACCAGATCGTCAAGCAGCTCCCAGTGAGGCACCCAGCGCTCAAGACGTTCCTGAAGGCTAGAGACGTCATTTCCGAGATATGCTCAAGAGAGGGGTCTACAGCGCATCAGATGAAGATCGTCGATCGTCTGCGCAAGATGGTGTATCAATGGCCGACATCATTCAGACCTCAAGGGAGATTGATTACTGCCATTGATGTTGTAGAACTGGCACCACCCTATCATGGCGAGCTCAGCGGTCCTTCGACTATACCAGGGATCTTCGTCCTCTTCTCGGACTTTCTCGTGATCTTACACAAGCCGAACGATTGCACAACAAGTGCACGCGGTCTGATGACTGACTTGGACAGCCCAAAGCTTAGCGACGCCGCCGACGAGTCTGAGCTGGTCTATTATCAGCATATCGGATTGTCCGAAGTCTTTGTGAGCGAGCACGCAGAATCCAGTATAATCCAACTCTTGTCGCCAGCTCCTCGCACAATCCAGCTGGGACGACCACCGACGCCAGATCGAACAAATGTCGGCATTCGTATGTACTACGTGCAAGGTGCTTATGAGGGCCGCGCGCAAAGAGTTATCGAAGACATCACTAAAGCCAGAATCGAAGGACGCTTTTCTGAGGCAGAACGAGAGAGCTACAAGTGGGAGGTGCGAAGCCGACCTGGTGATCTCAATTTGTTCTCTTCTGTCACCGAGGACAATGTCGATGGTCCCCCTGAGGGTCGCCGAGAACCTGCGAAGATCCAGATTCTGGTTGAAGCGCCGAAGCTCTCACAGCCTATCGAAGTGGGTTACGATGGCATTGAAGTGGTCGTCAAAATCTCCGTCTTGGACAACGGCTTTTACCTCATGGACATCAATGGGCTGAACGGCTACCTTGCCCGGGACAAGCTTACCAAAGTCGAGTTCCTGCCTGTCCTGACCAAACGACTTGCGAACTACTTTCAACAACGCAACAACATCAAGAACCCCGCTCTATCTGAGGCTTACCTCTTACGAAACCAGCTGATTCTCCAGTCGCTGAAGCTCCAGATCACGTATCTAGAAGAATGGAATGAAAGGAAGAGTCGACCTGCTTCCCCTCTGAAGTCGCTCAGCAACATCTTCGGCGCAAGTGTTGGCAGAGATGGTAGCGGACGAAGGCTTCAGCGCAATGCGCCTACCTTGGGCGACATCCCACGCATGGCGCCTCCACTCCAGCTCGTACCAACGCGTACACAGAGCCGCGATGGGCCCAGCTCAAGACCAACCTCGTCAAGGAGTGGCTTTGAAGAGCTGCAACAAGTGGACTCTCTGACAAAACTGGAAGACTCATTGGCGAACATCACTATGGCTCTGTCAGCTCGCAAGGGTAACATCGTGGGCAGGTCCGTTCGCGCCAGAGTGGTTGCAGATGAGCTTGTGGTCAATGAGCTGTACAACTCGCTACTGGAGGCTCCTTCCAATCTCGACCTCGCCTCACAGTCCTCCATTGACGTACTTTTCGCCGTGTTCGACAAGTTCCTCAACGTTGCTTGGAAAGAAAGAATGGGCCCAGTTCTGTCCCACGCCACTTTCGTGTCTCTGCAGATGCGGTCAGACAGCATGTACCCTGGAGAGTTCGAGGAGTACTTCCGCGCAACGTTCAACAATCTTGCACCTCACAACCAACGGGCAACTCGAGTCATTGTTCAGCTACTGGCGGAGTTGCTAGATGGTACCAGCAACGATGGAGATCGAGGCATACTAACAGCTGCGTTCGCTGAGATGATTGTGCCTGCCGGGAACGCCAATGATTTCATATCATTGATAGACCGTCTCGTCCAGGACATGGATGCACTGTTCCCTGCCGAGACCCCAGGCTTGACAGCGAACTTCGGATCCGTGGACTCGAAGAGTCGTCATAACGGCGGTGGCTCTGTCAACTCTTCTCTGAGACGGCGATTCGGTTTCGGCAACTTGTCGCGAGAAAACAGCAAGTCCGAAAACGAATCGAAGGTCAGCTCGCTCTGGCGATCACTTAGCAAGAACAGTCATAGCCAAGAGAATTTCGCTGCCAGCGTGTCCAAGCAGGGAAGCCAGTCAGTCGGCCGATCCAACTCCATCGACAATGGCCGCCACTCACCGAAACGACCATCTTCACGCGATCGTCCAACAGTCCTCGGCGCCTTCCAGTATGACAGTGGAAGTCAGACTAACCGCTCTTTCCTCGGGGCCATCAACGAGATCCCACCTTCCAAGCTAGCAGTCCCCGTCCAGTCCCGCAGGAAGCGCCGCTCATCGTTAAGTGATCTCAAAGAGCTCAACTTTCAAGTCGACGACGCACCTGCTTGGTCATCGCAGACTCCTCGTAGGCCCGACTCAACTATGCCGAGGAAGCGAGAGAGCCGAGACAAACGAGAGAGTGTTTCTCCTCCGCGCACGCCCTTGCGCACCGCCGTGTCTGCTCACAAACACACATCCTCCATTCCAGGTCCCATGCGATTGGGCTCGCCGATGATAAGGAAAGAGAACGAGCAGCCTGCGCCGCCGGTTGCAAGAAGAGGCAGCATACAGCCTGAGTCAAGACCCCTCCAGACTTTCACTCGCAGGGGCAGCGTCCAGCCACCTACACCATCCACTCCTAGACGGGAGAGCAAAGATGAGGTCACCATCAAGTCTTTTGCACAATCAACATCGGGACACTCCAGACGGCGTGGAGAGTCCACCACTGCGATACCTTCTCTCCGGCCGATCTCTGGTTCCATTGCCGGTTTGTCCGAACGTACAGGCTCCGGGAACCCGGTCAGACTACCTCCGTCCACACCTCGCTCCCCCATCAAAGCTGTTGCACCCGCACCAGTCCTCAACGGCAGTACTACCGGCACCATTTCGACGGTCTCGACAGGCACCCCGCGTAGACTTCGTATGCAATCACCACAGAAGCTGCGTGAGCGACTGCAGACCCAGCAGAAAGACATCGAAAGCGCATCGCAAGACTTGCAAAACGTTCTGGCCGACATTGGCAATGAATTGAATGCTAAGAGCACCCCGCGCCTCCACCCCCAAACTTCTGCTCCTTCGCTGGGTTCGGGCACGCCTAGCAAAGCACAGTCTATGACACTGGAAGCTCGGATAGCGGCTCTGGAGAAGCAGTGCAAGGCAACGCTTGATGCCCTGTCGACTCGTGCGACCACCATCTCAGCAGATGTCACCACGTCTCTTCAAGTCTCCGAGGCACGCGTCAAACAGCTCGACCAGCTCTACCGTGACTCGAACGCCGAGAACGAGGCATTGTACGCACGCTTCAACGAGGAGCTCGAAAAGGCAACAAGCAGTGTACGCCGAGGCAAGGTCGGTGAGGAATTCGATCGCCGGTTCAGGGCTAGCGAGGAAGAGGCGGCAAGGCTGAGGAAGGAGAATGCGAGGCTCAAGAGGGAGGTTGCAGGACTGAAGGCGCAGATCAGGGAGTGAGTGAGTCGCACTCACCGCCCCACTGTCTTTTTCCTTCACCTCGCTCTATGCGCACAGACAGCTCGATTGACACATAGCAGGTGGCTTCCGTCCATCAGCTTGTTCGCAGTACAGTTCGTTCTCGATTACCAGGTTCCTCTCGCCTCGACTGTCGATGTAGTCACCAAGGGCGCCTATCTGGCCCTACACCACATCAGGACCGCCCTCGCATTGATCTTCGAGTGTCCCAAGATCGTCCTGTTACTTTTACTCAGTCCTTTTCTGGTACTGTCTGGAAGGCGTCGCATTGGAGGAAATAGCATTGCTTGGAGTATTAATGACAGAAGCATTGGTCAGCAAGCTTAAGCGGGTTTATCATTGCAGGAGTTCTAGCATCTTGGAGCAGGGCATTATACCATTTGCATATTCAACGGAAACAATCAACAGCTTTGCTGCTAACTTGCCTCCTGAGTCGAAGGGTTTTAACTTGAGGCCACTCTAGATGTTCGTGCATGCCTCGCTTCCCCTCGCTACTGCTCCGCGGCTGTACCGGTACCGGTACGCTGAAAACGGATGGTCCTCCAACTTCGCCTCACCCATCTGCACCACAACACCTCCACGCCGTCATCGCAGAGAGATGGTCCGCATCAATAGGCTGGGGCGACTGTCAATCGAGCGGTTTCGAGTTTGGTTGCTGCGCCATGCTGTGTAAATTCGATACACGTATGTCGCAGTTGACTGCCAGTCGAGGAAACTTTGTGCCGGTCAGGCACAGAGGCTGATTCTCGCCGTACCCATTTGTCAGGGACTGCTCCCACACATCAGGCTGAGGACGTACTGGATAATATGTAGCGTCCAGGGGTATGGTCATAATGCGGGGGCTATTGCGACCTGTTGCTTACATGCATGTTCGCATCAGGCTGAGTTTCTCCCAGTCCATGCTTCTTTCCTGATCTCATTCTCCGCCATACTTCCCTTCCTCCCTCTCTTTTTTCTTTATGCTTCTGCATAATATTGCGCCAGCTGTACTTGTACTATCTAATGTTGTCGACCGAGCGACGAGCTGGCGAGTGTGAGCGCGATGGATGCCCAAAGGGCTCTTCCCAAGTCTACTACTGCATTGATTGCGCTACCCGATTGTGCAAACCATGCTGGCCGCTCTATCAGCCGCACACCAACAACAGGAAAGGACGCGATGGCCTGGAGCATGAGAGAACGCAACACCAGATATTCACGAAATTGAGAGGCATTCTCGAGCCAGACTATGATGAAGAACAGCTGGAAGAATTACTTGGCGACGACTTGTCCACGACCTGGTTTGGTGCGGTCTATTGCCCAGTTTTTGGGGAGAATAGGAGTGACTAACGTTCTTACAGGCGTCCGTCGGAACAAGAATGGGCAACCGCTATTCGTCGACTATGACACGTTCTCTACCGTCACGAGCGGACCATCGTCGACGATTGATCGCACGAAAAGATACCCGCAGTTGGCGTCATTTGTTGGGCAAACAAGTAGGCAGCTTCGGAAGCCCATCATCTACATTCCTCTGACTGTTTGGCAGACGCGGGAAAGAGTACGTTGATCAAGATGTTGATCCGCCGCGGCAAAGAAGAACAATTGAATGCCTCGCTCTCGTATCCTACGCCTATCGCCGGGTCCAACTTGCACGCGCACACGCCCACATCCGCCGATGTCCACCTATATGTGGACCCTGTATTGCATCATGACAGAACACCTTTGCTGTACGCAGATTGTGAGGGCTTCGAGGGCGGGGAAAAGCCACCACTAGGTGCATTTGACCATCGAGCATCCGCTACGAACGGCCACATTCAATGCGACCGACTATCTCCAGGTCGCCCGCGCTTACTACAATGGGCAAACGGGGATGAAAAAAGATCCAGATCTTATGCAGTGAGACACCTGTATCCGCGGATCCTATACACCTTCTCAGATGTCGTTGTGTTCGTACTACGCGATTCTAAGTCCGTACAACCCAACCCCTGCTTGACACCTCCCCATCATAGCTAACATCTCCAAAGAACGTTCGAGACTACCGCACTGCGCCTGTTATTAGAATGGGGCAAAGCATCGCTAGAAACATCTGTCAATCAACCAACCCTTCCACATGCCATCATTGCGCTTAACAACACAGAGATAGGAGTGTCATCCGACGAGTGGGATGTATCGAAGGCTACTGAAAGTCTGTTGCGCGCGAATGAAGACTGCCTGGACGCTCTTAATGGACAGCGAGACTTCATCAAAGTTGCGAAAGACTGGAGAAGCAAAGGACGGGAGATTGATAACGTCCTCGATCTAATCTGCTGTTACTACTCAACCTTCACTGTTGTACGAATACCGACCAAAGGACGGTACCAGCTTCTCGAGGAGCAAATCTGGAAGCTCCACGAAGTGATCTCTAACGCTTGCGATTCTTCGTTTCAAGCCAAATTGAAGGCACGGATGTTGTTGCATGCAGATGAGCTAGACATCTACCTTCAGTCAGCATACACACATTTCGCACTTCCAAGTGGTCTTGTAGATCCTTTCAACTTCATGAAGGTATCCCTGAAGCACAACCCAATACCCACGGACTTCAAAGGTCACATACTTCAACTTGCCCTCTCCATTCGATCACGATTTCCCGCAATGAAAAGCGAGAGAATATTTCACCTTCTAGGCGATCTGGTGGCTTCATGCATCATGCTGGATTGTACTCGACATCGAAAAGGTAAATCAAACCCTCACCATCGAACGCTCATTCTGATTACACCCAGGACGCCCGCAAGACATGTTTGCTGAGTACCAGGACTCGTGCAGTGAAGCGCTTGAGGAGTTCTGTGATTTGTACACACCATGCGAGTACAAGTGCGGAAAAGAGGTCTGTGTCAATGTCGCGTCCGCTCACCTTCCAAAAGGGCACCAGAACACCAAAGGTAAGTGGATCGGGGACGGCCGTTTCAGGTCGAAAATCCAACCTGAGCGCTTCTGGCCGATCTGGAGAGACGAAATTCGCAAAGCTCTCGTAGAGTTCGATAACGAGTTGCAGAGTGTGTCGTCAGACGATGCTAAAACGGTCTCGGCAGAAGAGCTTCTGAATGACATTCACAGCAAAAGAATGACTCGACTGTATGATGCGCTGGGCTCTGCAGACAAGTTTATCAGTCATACGACCTGTCTGTGTTGCCTCATACAGGCACCTCTGCATACGCTACCGTGCGGCCATACTCTCTGCTCACGATGTGTTCGTTCCTATGGCGTTGCTGTCCGCGGATCATCGAAAAGCAGCAGTGTCCTCGATATGGAGTTTTGTCCTCTCCATTCTGAATTGGACATTTGGCCAAGCCCATATTACGTCCGGTTCAAACCCGAACATGCTGGTGTGCGCCTGTTGTCGCTCGATGGGTAAGTGCCAGTTTACATTGTTAGCTCCGTCTGCTCTTTCTGAGCAGTCGAACGCTCTGTCCAGCTGGATTTGGACCCTAATGGAATCCGGCGCTAACTTAAGCAGAGGCGGTATGCGTGGTATTGTAGAGCTCGAAGTGCTTCGAGCTGTGCAAAAGCAGCTTGGCGATCATATCCCAATACAGGCCTTCTTTGACCTGATTGTGGGTACTAGGTTAGCTTGTGGACTTTGCAAGATTGACGAGATTCTGCTAACATTTCACGAGCACGGGCGGTATCATCGCTCTTGGATTTGGTGTCAAGAATTGGTCCATCAAGCAGTGCACTGAGACGTTCCTCAATCTGTGCGATAAAGCGTTCTCGAAGCGCAAATTGCAAAGCATTTCATTTTTGAGGCACTTTGTCACCCTTCGACATGCTTCGAAATACGAAACCACTCCGCTGCGAGAAGTCTTGAAGGACATTTTTGGGGACCAACCTCTCTTCGGCAGTGATGGCAAAGCAACCACTGCACCAGCACCAAAGGTCGCCGTGACCGCGACGGATGGGTCTGGCAAGAGAGCCATCGTGATTGCAAATTACAATCGCAGAGACGATGTGCGAAAGAAGCAACGCAAGTTGTACTACGACTTTCTCAGGCCAGACGACCCAAATCTAGAGTTGCAGATTTGGGAAGCTGCCGCGGCAACGTCGGCCGCACCATCCTACTTCAAACCATTCATACACGAGCCGACGGAACGGACATACCTTGACGGCGCCCTGTATCATAACAATCCAGTCCGCTTGGTTCGTAGTGAGGCGCAGCTACTGTGGCCTGATGTGGCCAATGAACACCCCGACATTCTTCTGTCAATCGGAACTGGCCAAGAAAGGCGTGGAACGAAGAGTCATGATCCTCTATACGATTATGAAATTTCTCAATCGAAGCACAGGTGGGATTCAAGAGTACTTGTAGCATCTACGTCACCTACTAATTGAAGCTAGACAACAAATGTCTGATACCAGGAGTTCGACTAAGAAAAGTGGTTTCACGTTTATGGGATTCAAGCAAATCCTCACTGCAATGGTAAGCTCCCCTCAACTATGTAATGTCTTCTCTCGCTGAAATGGTGTTACAGCACAGTCGTTTCGATAATATCTTACATGCCGAAAATGCGTGGCTGGATTTCTGCGAAATTGCCACCACCGATGAGAACGCCTTTCGATACGTGCGCATCAACCCTGAGCTCAGCAACGCACCAAGCCTGGATGATGTAGCTCAAATCAAAGGTGTTCAAACTGCTACACGCAATGCTTTGGAGAGGCCCGAGAACCGGGCTCGGGTCAAAAGGGTGGCGCACATGTTGGTAGCGAGTTCTTTCTACTACGAGCGGACCAACGTGCCTAGAAACGTGTACAACGGATACGCATGTACAGGTATGTTCAATTACTCTCACATTGGCCTGTTCATGTACTAATTTGTGTAGGAAAGATCTGCTGCCGATTTGAGGATGAGTCGGATGAACTTCGTGCGTTTGGTGATTACCTGCGGAAATTGCAGACGAAGGACTTCCAATTAAAATTCGAGATAGAAAACGTCACTGAGCAAAGAGTCGTTGAGATTGTAAGATTTTGGTACGATCTCTGCTGATCTTGCTAACATACAACGACACAGGTTGAGCTGTCTACACTTGTCATTTCGCACATGAGAGATATCGCTTCTTTCTCGTTACCTGCACCCGCTATCCACGTGCGGGATAAGAATGAAAAGATCGGAATCTCACTGCTATTGCCAGGAAGGTCGCCTACCTCTGAGCGATACATGATTAGCGGTTTCCCACGTGCGATCATGACTGAGGACAGAGTGTTAGGTAAGTTGTGCACGGTACAAATCGGGAAATCAGGGCACCTCCTAATTTAAGCGCGATCAGAACCCACTCCAGAAGTGCCAACTAGTACGGGCAGGTCGATTGGAAAGAGTTCAAGGCTCTCTGAGGGCACCCAACGTAGTGTTGAACTTAGCGGCGGTCGGTCACGACTGCAAACTTCCAGGCGCAATGCATCTGACCCTGAAGTGCGCTTTCCGCCCACCGAACTAGCCAGCGAACGAGACCTTCGCTCTGAACTCTCTGATGGACCCACAATATCTGCGCGGCGTGAACATACCAGAAGCAATCTGCACCTAGACAGGTCAAACATAGCTGGTTCTAGTGAACCGGAAATGACTCCGAAGGTACATAAGGACTTCGAAAAGAGCTTTGAGATTGGCCCGATACAGATCAGAGCGCCAGTAGAGCTGCCTCTGACAGCTCCTGGCCCCAGAGATCCCGCCTTCGCCGAGCTGCGTACCTTAGAGACAAGATCCAAGTACCAACAGAGAAGCGAAGCATCGGCCCCTGTCGCTGAAGCAAGCAGAACTTTCGTGTCTCCTTCGGGCTTAGGACGAGCCAGCGACGCTTCAACACATGAAATGCATGACCAGTACACACAAGACAGGGCTGAGCGTTTGAGGCCAGCCGTCTGCAGTACCTTCGATGATCTAGCTGGGGCACGCAGAGACACACCGTATCAATTCTCTACTACTACTGAACCTGCGACTTCTCGAGACGCGGACAGACATCAGACCCTCAGACGAAATCGTCTTCACGCAAACACCGCTCGCAAAGCACTACCCGAGCCAGACCCTTTAAGTCAGTACGTGGGTGCTACAAAACTTCCAGAGCGGGAGCATAGCAAACCGCCACTCAGCTTCGCTGCGAAACAGCGTCTTTCACAAAGCACTTCGACATCTTCACGGTCTCAGCCCCGATTGCTCGAGTCACGTTTGCAGTACATGTCATCCGCGTCAACCATCAGTTCCGTTGCCTCAGATGGCTCTGAGATGAGTACATCAGATTCGATCAACGAGGAAGCTTACGAACAGAGAGCGACAGAGCGGGCAGAAAAAGCACAACTCAGAATGATGATTTCGAATTCTTCATTGGCGTTTAGTGACATCGGTTAAGACAGAACTTGCAGATTAGGGCCTTCAGTTATCTACAAACATCTGTTTGTAGCCACAGTTATCTAGATAGCCGACATCTATGGCAAAACGGGCGAGGGCGCACGGGTGCACCATCTCTCTCGCGCCAGCGTGACTTTCCCGAGCGGCTTTCTGGCTGACAGTTCTTAGTTACCGCAAGGCAACAAACATATCATGATATATCGTTGTACTCTACATAAGCCAGCGAGTTCGAGCATTGACACTCCGAGAGCACTCGATACTTGTAAACTCAGCAATATTGCCGTCCCATCCGCATCTTCTACCCACTGACCCAAACAATCGAAAACAACAGAGCAATAGATCCGCAGACCGCCAACACCATCGGCCCAGCCAGAATCCCCACGGGCAATCCCTCAGTCGTGAACTGTGCTACCACCCCCATGGTGAAGTTTTTCTCCGCCTCTCTCAGCGCAATCTCAGTCCAGTTCCCACACGCCGTGTTCAAAGTCTTATCTGCAGTCAGGACCGGCAGCTTCCTGATCGCGGCATCCATCATGCGCGCATTGTAGATGGTGCCCGTGCTGGACTTTTGAAGGAGGACAGTTCGGTATGTGCCGTTAGCGCCGATGGTCGACATGTTGGCTGTGCGCTCGTAGTCGAGACATAGATCTGCCTGTGAAGGTGTGGCGGAGACTTGTCGGACTTCAACCTGGCTTTGCTCTTGGGCGACGGAGGGCTTCGGACCGGGTACGGCTGCCGACAGGTGCAGGAGGGAGAGGAAGAGGAGGATGCTTGTGAACAGGGAGGACAGCATGGTGACTGGCTCTCGGCTCTTTCGACTTCGAGGTCTAGTATTAAGGCAAGTGACCGGCACTTGTTTCTGGATAGCTGAGTGGTGGCTTGGAAATGACTGTATGCCCAAGGCAACAAGGACAAAAAGAAAGGCGAACAAGGACCGAGGAAATCAGGCCACACCCAGGACTATATGAGGCTGCCACGGATTGGATCGTTCATGCGCATGCTGCGCTGCGACGTGGATTGCTGGATGTGGTGATCTTGAACCTGTACGTGTCTCAAGTCACATGGGGCTTTAAGCGCCCTGCTACTGCTAGTTGTGTACTCCAATACGCTGCTATGTGGGCTCCGAAGATACGCCGCTTCTTATTTTAACTTTGACCACACCAATAGATTCGTTTTGTGCCACTTCTTCCTTCTCAGTGGCTGGGCGGCAAACACGAGGGCGAAGGATGAAGTGGCGTTGGGGAGAGAGGTGAAGAAGAGTCAACACGGACGGGGCCGCGGTTATGGTGCGGAAAGAGTGGCAGCCGCGCACAGACGTTTCAATGCTAGGCAGGGGGCTGCGAACTGCTGCGAGATGGCAGATGGCAGATGTCATCAAGTCAAAAATCGCGTTCTTCACGTACACGTATTGGCACAGTCATTCGGTAGAGGTAAGTGGACTTTAATTTGCTCATACCATGCGTCTCGATGGTGCGACCTCTTCGCTCACCGTCAACGCGGGGCTTTTCCCTGTGCTTGCTTCTTCTCCGAAGTCATTGTAGTAATACGACTTCTGCTCTCCGCTCGGCAGCTTTGTCAGACCTTCTTGACTAGCAGTGCTTTTCAACGAAGTTGGTCGACCCATTTCGAAGCCCTGTACTCGATCTTGGTGTGTGATGTGAACCTCCTTTGTGACGAATATTGCATTCCAATTAGTCACCACTATCGGCCAGAAGATGGGCATCGAGGCGCATATGATGGCAAAGTCGACTTCTAGGCATGAGATGATCAAGACCTCGGGGTACCACCTGTGTAATATTAGGACCAAAGTCGATGGAGAGAGGCAAGTGGACATACCAAGTGAAATCAAAGCCCTTCATGGCCTCCGCGCTATGCTTGAATGTGCTCCAGAGACGGAGAACAGCCATGAGCACGACCAGGAAGCCCACAGCAAACAGTCCGATCATCGCCAGTATCTGCTTCTTCCTGAGTCCCGGCCTGAAGAACTCAGTGAGCGGGATGAGGAAGATGACAACGTCGAAGAACATGTTCGTTCCTGCAAAGATGTACAGTGTAATCTTGGCTTCGTCCATGGTGCGGTAGCCGAATCCATAGCACTTTGACTGGGCAGTTCGGTGCCAGAACCCAGATACTGGCAGGCAAGGGAACCAGGCGAGGAAGGAGAATGCAAGACCCCAGCAGGCTACAATGAACAATAGGATCATACAGATGTAACGCAGGATACCTTGTCTGAAGAGGCGAAGGTATTGCAATAGCAGTGAGACCTTGATGAGAAAGGTGGTCGTGTGGTAGGCAGCGTTGGTGACATAGAGGTACTTCATCATGACCGGAAGGGTGTTGATAACGTAGATAAGGTGATGACCAAGGCCATACTTGGTGCCTGAGAAATTGTCAGCTCAGTACACATCAGCAGAAAGCGGATATCCGTACCCGCTAGGAATCCTATCACAGAGACCAAGTTGACGATTGACGCTAGGAGGACGAAGAGGTCATCCCACCATGGCTCACGAACGACTCTGATGCGTGTGTGAAGACGAAAGCCCACTGCAACCCAACTCAATAGCTATGTCTGTCAACTCTTGCCCGAACCTGGATGGTACCGCGAGCGACCTACGTGAAATGTGATCGTGACTCCATACATTGTTGCAGGATAGTTCGCAATAGGTCGTGGACCACTTGGATCCGGATATGCTTTGAGCATCTCGCCAAGCATGGCGCTGAGTTCGTCCATGGTGTCGCTCTCCTCGGAAGGGTCTGGAATGGATGTGGAGGAGTAATAGCTCAGAGGAGTATTCAGTCACTAGAATGTAGAGCCGTTGAAATCATAAGCTTTCGGACAGAAAGCATGCGGCGCAGGATACGAACGAGGTCGGCCAAATCTTCCGTACCTCGTGGTCTAGAGGCCGTTCTACCCTTAAGGTGATATACCGCATGGCAGGTGTGGATGCTTGCGAAGCCTAAGGCCTACATGACTCGGCTGAGCCGCGTGAAGAGACATGGGTATCCTCAATGAATCTCACTGAGATGTGAATCTCGTCGCACGATGCCACTAGCAGCTACATCCGCTTCAACTTCAAGGATAGCATGTCGTTGCCCACGGCAAGCCTTGCCCAAATGCAGTCCGGCGCCGAAGTTTCAGACCTATTCTACGCATTCGTTGCCAGCAATCCTTGGTAAATCCACCGGACCATTGGACGATGAATTTTTTTAGGCCAAAGGAGCCAGAACACGGGCTGTATCTACGCATGGTAGATCAGCACAAGGGTAGTGAACTGCTCGCTGCAATTGCCGCTGATGGATGTAGCTGAAGGCCATATGTTATTGTCGAATAGCCGCTCGCACAGCGCCGCGGAGGAAGTCAAAAGGCGTGGTGGCTGCCGTTGGTGCCATGTGGTGTCAAAACACGTCGCTTAACCTTGATCTGAACGGGGCTGCTTTAGGAAGGTACCCCTTGGATCTAGGCGGCCGGTGACATGCCTGCGGGAACGCTGATGAGCTGAAGCTGATCAGGGCTGTGCAAGTACTTGTGAAGACCTTATAGAGGAATGTGAGAGGCTGGATGAATTTTCGTGGTATTAAAGTCGTTCTCTTACCTCACCCTGCAGCAGCACCAGTCACATGGAAAAGTGCTTTCCGCGCGAAGGAACATGATGTCACGAGATTCCTTGGCACCTTCCTACGGCCTCCCTTCCGCATCTAGCTTGCCTCCATTCCTCTCCCGCCATGACCTTCAATTGATTGTGCAGTCTCGGAGAGCTCGAGCGGAGCATCGGCGTGCATGTTCGCGCATCCACACTCATCTCTGCGACCTGAAGCACTGACAGAACGGACCGGGTCCACGAAGACTGCCGAAGACGCGTCCATTAGCGATCGCGCTGGCAAACATCCCACCATGGAAGACAGCCGCGCAAGTCACCCGTAGATACTCTACGAGGAGGACGCTCGCCGCCAGAAGCTACTTTTTATCGACTTTCCTGGTGATAGCTTCTCCGCGTCCTAAAGCCTGGCGGGCGCAGCTAACCTGATTTCCCAAAAGTCCGCAATCGGGTATACGCTATGATCCAACTCGATCTCAACCATTGCAAAGGAAACCACAGCAAAGGCACATGTGAACTATGCCCTGTCCTCATCCATTTTACCATGCGATGCTTTTGGCCAAGAATTCGACACATACGCCGTAAGTAGTTCTGTCTTACACAATGCTGCCGCACCAACCGCATGGAGTCCCGAAGGATGTTTCTCGAGAACAATCGAGTCATTGTGCCGCTCGATATGTGCAACAAGTACAGGGCTACGTTCGGCCGCGCTAACATTGGCGGCGTCTACCTCGGATGCCCGAAGCGACACCTTCTTGGCCAAAGCATCGATCTCATAACGCCCGTCGACGATCATATCAAGTGGAGTCTTGAAAGGGCCCCTTTCCGTAGATCTGAGAAGCCCTGCCAAGAGGAACGCGCTTGCGCGACATCTTCAAAGTGATAAGAACTTGATATATAAAACGGCGCAATTGTTTCGATGTCTTCAACGGCCAGCTGGAAGGTTCTGAACGGACCACATATGAGGCATGTTGAAGGGAACTTGTGGCCAAGATGAGCATGTTCCTTTCATGTCATGCAAGCTACTGAGGCTCACAACTATCAAAGTATGTAAAGTACCATTTACGCCAGATCATCGACCAGACCACCGTCATCATGCTTTTAGACCACCAACGCCTCGAAATGCAGAACAGAAACAGCGATGCTGACATGACGTGCATGAAGTGCACAACTACGACACCCCTCTACTCCTTCATCGTCATATCCTCAAAGTCATCCAACAACTGCTCCATGGGAATAGCCAGCCCCTCGTCCTCCTCTGCCTCATCCTCTGTCTCCATGGCATCCGCATCGCGTTGCGCCTGTTCCTGCTGGGCCTTGTACAGGGCCATGGTGGCCCTGAGCTCAGGATCCTCCTCGACGTCCTGCAGGAACATCTCAAAGTCGCGCTCCATCTTGTCCTGGTCCTGCTTGCGGGGCAGCATCTCGGATTCCTCGCGACCCATGCGCTTGACGCGCCAGTTGCGCTTGTTCTTGTTCTTCTTTGCGCGCTGGTAGTGTTTCTTGACCAGCACGACGTCCGGGATCTTGCTCGCGTGCTTGGTGGACTGCTCCAGCACGTCGAAGACGTCGTTGTTGAAGTTTGTGTTGGCCAGCAGGTAGCCTAGCACGCTGTCGCCCACGTGCAGGATGCCACCCAGGTGGGTCCGGCAGTAGTACGTGGTGTCGTTGGAGCCCATGTCGGAGGCCCGGGCGATGGTTGCTTCGGCCAGGAAGTTGCGTCCAACTTGCTTGCCGAGTGGCTCAATGTCGAGCACGATGAACTCGGTGAGCTCCTGCACGTCGGCCAGCGGGCGGAAGGGCGTGCGCCAGTAGAGCTTTGTGTCGATGTCGGCGGTCTGCAGGGTCGAGGGGTCGAGGAACTGCACGCTGGTGCCGATGCGCGAGCAGAGGCCCAGCGGGGCGATGTTTCCGATCTTCTTTGCCAGCGGGATGGGCAGCACGACCAGGTCGTCCTTGCAGATGGGCACCAGCTCGCACGAGTACGAGAACTTGTAGTTCTTGGTCGAAGTGTGAATGTCGTGGGAGATGAGCTCCTGGGAGTCCTTGATGTTGACGGGCACGACGGCCTTGAGGAAGTCGCAGAAGGCGGTGGCGTGGTTACGCTGCGCGAAGAAGAAGTCGATGCCGTCGTGCACCTCCTTGATGTTGATCGTGTCCTTGTGGGCGCCGTGCTTCAGGATTAGCTGCTCGAGGTACAGGAAAGTCCTCTTGTGCGGGACCTTCTGTCGCACCTGCACGCAGGCCCGCCATGTGTTGTGTGTGTAGCTCTTGGCGCAGTCGGGGCACTGGTGGTAGTTCTGCTTGAACTCGACCTCGAACGTCTGCTGCAGGATGGCGCCCTCGTTGATCTCCGACTGCGCTGTGATCTTGACCTTGATCCTCCTGCTGTGGGGCTCGGTCCAGATGAAGCTGGCGTCAATGATGCGCAGCTTGTTCAGGCCGCGCAGTTTGCGCAGGCACAGGGCAAGCAGCTCGCGTGACTCGGGGGCCGCAACGACCCAGGACGTGGGCGGGGAGAGCCAGCGGTCGCAGTCTCGGCACATGAGCAGGATGGCTTCGCGCTGGACGCCCGTGGTGACGTCGGTCTTGAGCTTGATGCAGTCGTAGCAAAAGGCGCCGGATACTGTGCCGTCTACGGGTGCACCGCAGTCTGCGCAGAGAATCGTTGCGGCGTTCTTCTGCTGAGGCGCAAAGGCCATGCCGCCGTCCATGTCCATGGCTGCGGCGATGCGTAGGGTTTCGGGTATGTGGGTGGGTGGGTGTGTTCGTCGTATATCGGAGGAGGAGAGTGTATCTTCCTAGGGGTCCTCGTCGGTAGGCTGTAAGAAGTGGGTGGCGCGGAGAGATGCTTGTATATACGGTGCGGAGGCAAATGTCTGCTTGCAAATGCGTTGCACCCCCACCAACTTTTTTCGAGCCGCTTCTCAGTCATGACTCTGGCCCCGCCTGCGATAACTAGCTTATCGCCACGTGCTCAGGCGCCGCGTCGGCGTCGACAGGCGTCAACCGCCGACCGAATTCAAGGCAGTCTCGTGCTTTTGCCATCGCCAACTTTCACATCCAGTAAGCGCCGCTATGTCCGTGTCGTCACGATTCGTCTGCAGTGCTTGCAGAGTTGCTGCGAGGAGCGTCGTTGCACCCAGCCCAGCCATCAATGGCTTCGCAATTCGCTCCCCCAAAGCTGCCTATGCCGGGAGGAGTGCCTTCAGCACCAGCGTCTCACGAAGAAAAGACAAGCAGGAACCAACCAACGACGACCCCGAATTCGCATTCATCGATGCCAAAGACCCTGTCGAGACCTTCACAGACGCAAAAGACGCAACTGCTGTACCCGAGTCCGCCCTCCAGCCCGAACATTCGCCATCAGCTATCACCGAGTCCCTGGGCGATGCCGCACCCACACCCTCTCCAGCCGCTGGAGCCATACCATGGTACCTCCGCCAGCAATCTGCACCCCGGGCTCCCGTGCAAGCCGTCTCGATCCCGGACCTGCCCATCAATCCACCCCCGATTCTCGCCGAACTGCTCGAGTACATCGCCGTAACCGCAGGTCTCGACGACCTCACGCTGCTCGACCTGCGCCATCTCGACCCCCCGCCCGCGCTGGGCCCAAAGCTCATCATGCTCATCGCAACCGCCCGTTCGGAGCGCCACCTGCACGTCGCCGCCGACCGCTTCGCGCGCTGGCTGCGCCGCGAGCACGGGCTCAAAGCGAACGCCGCCGGCCTCCTCGGGCGCAACGAGCTCAAGATCAAGCTGCGCCGGAAGGCGAAGCGGATGCGCATGCTGGCCAACGTCGGCGGCACGCTGCCCGAGGGCAACATCGACGACGGGATACGCACGGGCTGGATCTGCTGCACCTTGTCCAAGGTCGACGCGCACCCCGAAGACACGCACATGCCGGGTGACGACGTGGTCGAGTTCGTCGGGTTC
Organism: Didymella exigua CBS 183.55; assembly: GCF_010094145.1. Classification (NCBI taxonomy): domain Eukaryota; kingdom Fungi; phylum Ascomycota; class Dothideomycetes; order Pleosporales; family Didymellaceae; genus Didymella; species Didymella exigua. Next base: position 159,293 of record NW_022984789.1, read on the forward strand.
CGCGAGGGCAAGCCCGGCGTCAATATCGTGGTGCAGATGTTCACCGAGGAGAAGCGGGCCGAGACCGACCTGGAGACGCTGTGGGGCGGTGTGCTGCGGACAAAGAAGCGGGAGGAGAGGAGTGCGGACGAGCAGCTCGCGGAGCTGGAGCGCGACCTGGAGGATCTAGAGACGGACGATGTAGAGGAGCGAACTGCGAACCTGCGGCAGCAGGCCGCCGACGCGGAAGACGCTGAGAGCAAGCCGCACCAGCAACCTGCAACCCCGATGCAGCAGTTCCGCAGACCGAAGCCGAGCGCGGGCGACGCGTTTCCAGACGCAGCGCAAGTCCCGAGCGCCAAGCAGATGAGAGGCCAGATGCGCAGGCTGCACACCATTGGCCTGGGACCATGAGTCTGGAACGAGGGTGTTTTTGTACCACACTGTACCATATGCAAGATACCCATAGAATCTGGACGTAGACGAGCTGTAAGATATGTAGAAAGAGAAGGCTTTGCAGATATAGTCTCACGACGTCTCGATTCGGTTACCACTTGGACATTACGCTGATTGAACTCGAAACTATGCTGATTGAACTCGAAATTATGCTGATTGAACTCGAAACTATGCTGATTGAACTCGAAACTATGCTGATTGAACTCGAAATTATGCTGATTGAACTCTGAAGCATGCTGATTGAACTCTGAATCATGCTGATTGAACCAACTCTAAAGATTGCATCTACATGTACATTTCCCTCTGCCTTCGTTTTCGTCATATAGCTCACAACACAAGCATACCCAGCAGACTACCCGCTGCAACGACAGACCAGATGCCCATAACGAGACCGCCATGCTCGACGGCCTTGGGTCCGTTGAGGCCCGCAGCCGCGCCCTTGGACGAACTGCCCGACGCTCCGGTCGACCCAGCAGTCGCCTTTCCAGTCGGGCTGGCCGCTGTCCCTGTGCCCGCAGTGCCTACAGCCGCAAGCAAGCTGGAGCACGTGCTCGCCGTTGCGGCCGTCTGCACCGTCGCCATGCCGCTGAAGCCGCACGCAGAGCTGCTCTTGCCGTTGCCCAGGTAGTACTGGTTGGCGACCCAGGCCAGCTGGTCCTTGGGGTTGCAGCCAGAGTACCCGCCGTAGCTGCCCGTCGTTGCGTTGCGGGTGATGCCGGTGCAGAAGTCCTCGTTGGCGCCGCAGATGTAGTTGAACACGTCGGCGTAGTCGTCCTCGTTGGTGCTCTTGATGTTGCATTGCAGACCGGCGACCATGCAGGAGCAGAGCTCGCTGTTCGGAGAAGGAGGCAGCGGCGAGGCCTCGGCTTCCCAGCTTGAGCCGACGGACGGGCACGCGGGCGCCGAGTGAGAGGGCGTGTAGGCGCTGCGCTGGGTGATTGTGGGGCTGACCGACGCCAGCTGGGACTGCAGCGAGGTGAAGTCGGGGTAAGGCGAGACGGAGGCGTCGTTGGACGTCAGCTCGACGAGGCCGTAGTCGTTGGTGCCCATGAACCATTCGTAGACAATACCGCCGGAGAAGACGCTGGTCATGTTGCCGAACAGGACCTGCACCTCTGTGAAGGGACGGTGTGTCGCGCCGCCGTCGACGCCCTCGATGCAACCGTACTCAGCGAAGAAGACGGGGACGGGGTAGTCGGAGAAGAAGTCGACGCGCTCGCCGTACGAGGAAGCTGAGTAGCTGCTGTCACCACACCACGAGTACACGTTGTAGCCCCAGAAGTCGATCGACGTAGCATTGCCCGAATTGCCCGACTCGCATGCGAAGTAGTGCGCCAGCTCATCACGAGTGGGCACATCGGCTGTTGCATAGCCTACACCGAGCGTGCTGCGGTATTTCTGCGAGGAAATGTATCCCTTGACGTCGCGGACAGCTGCCTTGACGAATGCTGCAGCTGCCGTCTGGTTGGCAGAGCTGACGTTTTCGTTGCCGGCGAAGAAGCCAAGCACGTTCTTGTACTTCTGGAGTGCATCGACGACGCCGGTGTAGCGGTTGTACAGGGCCACGTCCCACTCAGGATCATCTGAGATAATCGATGTGCCGGGCTCACCCAGGTCAGCAATAACGTAGATGTCTGCCGAAGCCAACTGCGCCATGCAGTCATCGTGGTTCTTGGTCGGGTCAATGGCGTACACGCGGATGATGTTGGTGAAGATCTGCTTCAAGTAAGGGATGTCACGCTTGCAAGCATCGCCATCCGCCAGTGGGTCAGTGTAGCTGGTATTAGAGCTGGTGGAGCCATTAGGCGAGTAGTTTTGTTGGTACGCAACACCCTTGAGGTAGCTGAAGCATCGTTAGCGCTGTTTCTTGTGATCCTCGAAGCTTGGGCGTACAATTGCGATCCGTTGTTCGTGTAGAAGAAGTGCTGTCCGTAGACCTCGATGTCAGGAATGTCGTCGTAGCTCGCGGCCGAAACGCTGCCCAGCAGTGTTGCCGCGACAGCACCGAGGCCTGCGAAAGTGCTGGTAAACTTCATGTTGCCGCAAAAAAGAGTGATGGCAAGCTGTCAAACGAGGGACGAAGCTTTATAGCCCGAGCTTAGTATTCACGACAAGGCTTGGCCGTGGAGTGGATGAAGCAAGGGAGAAAGCCGGAGGTTCCGGGATTTTGTACACGAGTTTGCTGGCCGCGCGGTGGCTGCAGGTACTATCTGTCACTACCCTCATTGCGTGGCTCTGCTGACACCGATCTGCCGGGGTGGCGTACGCGTTGATGTGTGGTTCGTATTGGGGGATGACGAACGATTTGGTCAGAAGCGTGCCCGATGCTGCCGTTTCGGGCGACACTAGTTTATTTCCGTTATGAATTGACGACTGTAGGTCAAGCTTTGCGGTCTCTATTTTTAACTCGCACCGGGATAGAAGACGGCTGTGATGCGGTTACGTTCTTTCCGAAAGTTGCATACATTTTGACCAGCAGAACGATCGGCTGTCACTTTACAGGTTCATGAGGCCTGCATTGCGCATGGCCTCTGATTGGGCGGGCCACTTATGGTGTTGGAAGCTGGCAACGACCGAGCGTGGCGCAGCAGGGTAGAAGAAATTGCCCTCGATTCATATACAAGGACCAGAGCTCAATCGAAGCGATATCCAGAATGAATGAGTCCGAAGCTTAGCAACAGTTCTGGTTTAACATCACTGAGCTTCCGACCTCATACCTGAAGCCCGCAGTCTACCCACTCGCTTCTTCAGCCGTCGGTGAAGAGCCTTCATCCTGCTACCGTGCGATTCCTCCCACGCGTCGAGGTATGTGAAGGGAGAAAGGCCAGCCCAGGGGAGAACTGCCCGCCTTTGCAAATAATCCTGTAGTCTCCATTGTGAGCCTGCCGCGTGGCGTATAATATGCCACAAATCGAGAGCCTGGCTACCTGCGAGCAACTGACTTCGCTGCTTCAGTTGTAGTGTCGGTAATAAGCCGGACGCCGGAGTGGCTTTGGTCGTCCCTTGGATCATGCTTGTGGGAGAAATCCGGCGAAGTCGGTATGTAGGCCGCGGACCGCTCCCTGAACGTATTCGATTTGTTGTTTATGTCCACATCGGCAAGGTCGGCGATTTCTTCCTTGCGATGTCTGAAAAGATGCTTCGACCTTAAGTTGACCTGAGTCAATAGTGATCCATGTGGAAAGGCTACGTGCGAGTACCTACTGCTTCATCTGACGTAGCAAGTCGTATCGCCTCCTGACCACTAACCATCCTAGTTCCTGTATAAAAGTCAATGTCGCCGTGTATCTTGGAATAGTGCCGCTGAGGTTACTGACGCGCGAGGTTCAACATCGGTTCATGTTCTGTTGTCATTACTACACTGTGCGATGGAATTGTGGAGCTTCGTGTTAAGCTTGCTGACATCTTCTACGAGCGCCTCGATGTCGATAGCTGTACCCCGTCGGTCCAACTGTTGGTGCAAGAGCTTTTGTCTCGTGGCAACTGATCTGCAGGTTTGGCCTCAGCCTTTCTGATTCGTAGAGAAGCTGGCATTATTTCTGGGTCCATGGTGGTCTTCGGGTTCGTTCTCATCGGCTTACGGCGCGGGCAAAGCTTGTGGAAGCGCGGTACGATCGAGGACTAAAGGCATCATATCAACTGCAATTGGCGACCCTGAGTAGTACTACGGTCTGCACTCTTTGCCGTTGACCGCAATGCGATGCGGAGGCATCTCGTGCGTACCATGGTAACAGTGAACCCTTCAGCATCAATTAAGTGGAAACCGAGGTCATTGGATGCAACTATTCGGTGAGATAAAGGAAGAAGCTTGTTTTTGAAGCCTAAGTCTAAGAAGAGAAGATGCCGTAAATCGTGTCGTCTGATGCCGAAAACGCCGTCGCTTGTGTGAAGGTCCTATGCCAGACGGTCACGCTCAATCACTCAGGTCGACATCCTCGACATCGGAGCCCAGCTCCATAACTGTCACGCCGGTCACCGAATCGTGCCTCGAGTGCCTCCCAAACCCTTGAAACGGCTTGAGAGACTTCGTGAGGCCCAGGTTGGTAATGGACATGGATCGCTTGGCGTGCTTGCGGCGTGCAAGTTCTTGTGAATAGTACTTGTCCAATTGCTCGGCCCTCTTGTCAGCCTCGTACCTCGCCTCCTCTCGCCTGCGGGCTGTCTTGCAGTAGGGGTCTGAGAATGGTCGTGACTCGCATTGCCAGCCCCAGGAAAGGCAGTCCATATACACGGCAGGGTTGTTGGTGATGTAAGGGCGGGGCATGTGCGGTACGTTGATGATGTACGGCATTTTGCCGAATGAGTGACGATAATCTTTCGTCTTTGTTGTAGGCGCTGAGCTTAGAAGAGTGTTGTCAAGAAATTCAATTGTGCTCTTGAACTGGGATTTTCTTCTGATGGTTCAGAGGGTGGGTCTGTAGAAAGAGGACTCAGTCTGAGGTGAAGGTTGAGAGACGGGTGAATATGAGAGAATGAGGGGCTACCAGCAAGGTGAGGGGCTTTGTGCAGGTTCTCGCAAGCTTCGTAGCTTCGAAAGTGAAGCAAGCGCACCGAGATGTGGGTATAGTGACTATACGGTGTACTAGCGTGTTGGAAACGGAGTAGTCAGTGGGGGCGAATGAGGCTCAACAACTTGCATGCAGATCCGTCGATAAAGGGTGCATGAGACTGGTTCTTAAGTGCTCGTGGTGTCTGCGGTGCTTGAGGTATCACGCTGCGCCATCCCGTGGGGAGCCATTGTGCGACACGGAATGCAAAGAAGCATCTTGGCACAACTGGGGAAGTCAGGCAATTCCTAGATTTAATCATGTTCGAAACAACATCATCCCAACTAAGCTCTTTATTGTGCTTCGTGCTCCGGTGTGACCCCACTCATTTGACGCGCGAGGTTCGATGGCGGGTGTTGAGCCACGCGCATGAAGCAGGCGCGACGATTGGTTTTGAGCGTGTCGTTGGCCAATATTCTGATAATTCCATTCAGTCTCGAAACAATCTGACGTTCTGGGCCATCGCTGGGTCTTGCGAGCCAGGTCATGGCGTATTGTTGTGGGAGACAGGAACGAAGGGTTCGAGCGGGTGTGGGGAAATTCGCTTGGCATGACTCCATCGCGAGACCCCTCCGAATAACTTTTGGACAATCTACGTTCACAGTCAACAGCCCGCCAGAATGAGTACCAATGCAGAGTTCGACATCGTGTCGAGCTATCGCCGTATTCTCAATGAGGACCCAGAGCTTACTATGCCTGTTGCGGCCATTGAAGCCCTCGTAGAAGCCATCGCACAGAGCTCAGTATCGACCGTCGCCGAAACACTCGATCTTCTCGAACGCCATACTGCCGCCCTCAAAGCCTCGATCGCAAACCCAATCTCGCTTTCTGCCGGCACCGATCTCTTCCAGCGCTACCTCATTACCACCCTCAACCGCCCAGCTAGCCTGAATCTCGGTCCTGACGATGACTTCCGCGCCATTCGCAACCATCTACTGTCCAACGGCAAGTTGTTCGTAGAACGGGCCAAGCAGAGTCGAGAGAAGATTGCCAGCTTCGGCAAGCACTTCATTCGCGACGGAGCCACTGTGCTCACGAATGGTGGCTCGCGTGTTGTTGGCGCGCTTCTGAGGCGGGCAGCCGAGTCCAGCACGATCCGCTTCAAGGTCATCTACGTTGTGCCGTCCTCGCACACCTCTGATGCCAATGAAGGCGACCAGACCGTGTCCGATCTGCGCGCACACAACGTCCCTGTTGCTACTATCTCGGATTCCGCAGTAGCATATTCGCTGGGCAAAGTGGACATGGTCATTGTTGGAGCAGAGGGCGTCGTTGAGAACGGAGGTATCATCTCACGCATGGGAACATACCAGATGGGTCTGCTGGCTAAGAGCAAGGGCAAGCCATTCTACGTGGTTGCGGAGAGCCACAAGTTCGTCAGGCTGTACCCTCTCAGCCAGTTCGATCTGCCCATCGAGCAGAAGGTGCTCGATTTCAAGGTCACAGATGATCCCAAGGCCAGCAAGGCAGGGGCCAAGGACGCAGTTGACGAGGGTATCGCCGACATGACCTTGAAGCACACATCGACAGGGCTGAATGCCGAGGATGCCGTCGACTTCACAGTAGGTTAACCTATAACTATGACTTTGACTTTCTTCATGCTGACATCCGTTCTAGCCCCCCGATCTCATCTCTGGAATCATCACAGAGTCCGGTGTACTCACACCGTCTGCAGTCTCGGAAGAGTTGATCAAGATCTGGTTCTGAGCCCTTTCCGAGGAGAGAAACCCCGACTTGCGTTGGCCTCCTATCCCCTGCGCCCTCAACGCTGCTTGACGCGCACTCACACAATATGTAGGCTGCTCAACAATGCATTCCCGCGCCCGAGCACTCGGTGCTCGCACAGCAAAAACCGCAGCAGCACCGAGGAGAAGAGCCACGTGTGGGACGGCGTTGCACTTGAGCAGCCGTAGGCGAGAATGTCACATGATATGCAAACGACTCAAAGATTGGGCAGTCGGAGCGAGGCGGACACTCTGGTGGCGAAAGATGACATTCACGAAGACAAGAACACACGATACCCAGTAGCAATTCAACAAGAAATGACAGCTGGCAACCAAGACCAACCGTGCGTGACCAAGAGTGTTGGCGTGGAGCTCCTAACCACCCTGCAGCCCACGCGTTCCAGTGCCTTGACATTGCAGAACACAGCATCAACAGCCCGAATCCGAGCCCCACAATGCCCACAGGCGACCAAACACACCGCCCAAGAGCCACACACACCAGGGCTGTCCCCAGATCAGAGGCCCCGAGAAGCCGGTTCGCAGAGCGCACGACATGGATCGCCCCCTCCCTCATGGTCCTGGAGGCGATGGGGACGTTGGCTGGAAAGACGTTTTGGAACACATTCGCTGCGACCACGACGCCACACGAGCTCGTTCCGCGTCTCCCACCGACTCGACGACGGCGTCGCTCTGCTGGCCGCTCCGTCGACCGTGGCACCGGGCAGCAGCGGGAAGCTGGCATTGCTGCGGCAGCCGAGCGCTCTCTGCGTGTCGGCGACGCAGTCGCGACGCCGCTCGCTACTCGCGAGGCTCACACGAGTCCGTTGTGCACGGGGTGTTGGTCGCGGTTAGTCCCCGGCGCCCGCGCTGCCTGGCCGGGTTTAGGAGCGTCTCGGTGGCCGTGGTTGCACGCTGCTGCCGGCATTGTGTCGGTTGTTTCCGCTGTTCGCGGACTGCGAGGACTGGGCATGAGGGGGCGCGGAGCGGGATGCAGGGCGCTGGCGGCCGCGGAGATGGAGCTGACTGTGCGTCTTTGTCTACTGGTCTGTTCGCTGATACGACGCAGATTCGATCCAGGCCGTGCGAATTCGACGGTTGGAAGGCCAGTGCGAAGTCCAAGGGATGACCTGTACTGTACGGAGAAAGTAAAGTCTATGGGTATTTGACACCTGCTGGGCGCGGACAGGCTGGAGGATCTACCTGGTACAGCGTCTGCCAAAGAGACGAGTGTCTGTGCTCCAAAAGCCTTCTGCACAATCTACTCCTATCTCATGCAGCGGCTGCTATCATATATGAAGCAATAGCTCCATCTAGCCGAGGACGATTGCCTCTGTCTTGAAAAGCTTAAGCCACCATTCACCTTGGCCATGGCCAAGCGATTGCCAGTTCTTCAAGCGAAACTCCCTGCCTTCCCAATCGTGAACGCAGTAGTCAAGCTGCCCAGCATTGTAATGGTCGCAGAAACGCGCCACGCCTATGCGCTCGTAGTATGCGCCGCGCTGCCGCAGAACCATTACCCAGCTTGTGTAGGATTTTAGATGTGACGAGAAAAGAACGCCAGTCAAATAGGCAGTATTGGCGAGCTGAGTATCACTTATGCTCCAATACGTACCCAAGTAGATGTATGTATACTCGTCGTAGCGCAGTGCAATCACGTGTTCTTCGCTCGGCTTTCCACTCCCGTATTGCCGAAGCACTGTGAGTCTCGTCGTCGGCAGTTCGAATGCAAGCTGTTCCTCGTTAGTGACGTGAGCTCGAAGATCGGGCGATGCATCAAAGTCCCATAAGCTGGTTCCCTTTTGCTCGACCACAACGTGTATCTCGTTGAAGCGGGCAGGTAGGGCCGACGCCCTGCTGTCCCATGATATACGACCTTCCCAACCAATTGGAGACCAGCTTGGGAAGCCATTCCGTCGACGTGTCTTTCCACGATTTAGATGGCTCCAATGCATCGAGAGCTCGATGTAACGATCGTTCTTATCGGTGTGGAAGTCGAATGGGAGACCCGAGATATGGTATACCGACTCGGAAGCAAGTGTGTACAGCGCCCCACTGATCGCTTCGAGCGCGTCGTTGTCGAATCTTAGAGATCGACGACAGTATTGTTCAAGATATGCGCGGGCTCTATCCATACCTGAGCTCTTGATCCCGGTGTCCGCCCACTTTGTTTCGAGTTGCCTTCGTGGCAGACAGTTCTCTAGTAGTAGCTCTTCCCGCAAATAAGAGGCCTCACGGTCCTCTACGCTCTTGTAGCCGTGCAGCATTGGGATCGTGGTGGCTTCGTAATAGGTTTCGGTGTCGCAAACGAAGATGGCCTGGCGGTCTGTGAATACCAATCGCCTTCTAGACAAGAAGCCTTCTTGAAATGTCCAGCCTCGTGTTGCCCAGCGAGAATCAAGGATATCCCTTGAGCCAGCTATGTGTGGGATGGCGTAAAGGTGATTTCCTTTTACTTCGACATGATGAACTGGGCGGCGCAAAGTGGGTGAGAGCCCGGGTAGTCCAGATGAGGGATCGGTGCCTGTTGAAGCTACAATGGTCAAATCTGCAGCCAAGTATATATCTCCCATTTGGGATATCTGTAGCTGTTTCGCTGCCGGGTCGTGCTGGGGTATGCACTAATTTCGTCAGTCCAGACTATTCACCGTGGACGCTTGACGTACGTAACGATCAACCCAAAGGAACCTACATCCCAGGTTAAGGGTGAGCTGTATACTTTGGCTAATGGTCTGGGGCATCAGCTGCCTCGACTCTAATGCATCATAGCACTCAACAGCTTCTGAGCTCGAGTCCCCCCAGACGTATGAAAGAGCAAAGAAAGCCAGCCCAGGTAGTGCGTCCACAACTTTTCTGTCATGACAATCAATCACTTTGAGTCTCTGTAATGGGGGTCGACGATGTGGCCGACAACGCTGATGGTGATTCAGCTTGCAGTCGTCCAGCCAGCTCTTTAGGAGATCGTGGTCTAGCTTTTGCGGAAAGATGCTCTTTAGCCGGACAGTAGTGTTGCTGTGATCGAGGCGAGACATGAGTATGTGTGGTCTGAAGAAGTAATCCGGATCACTGCCTTGTCGCAAGACAGAGACAGCCTCGTGACTCGTCCCGGGCTCTGCGATACACTTGTGCTGCCTTTCTCTCAGCAAACCGAACGAGGCGTTGTCCAACGAACGAGTCATTGATCTGAATTCTCCAATCAGGCGGCATACGGGACAGCTTGAGCTTTTCAAACTGCTGATGCTGACCCTGCGCAAAGGCCTTGTGAACGCCGATACGTTTTCGGGGTTCGCCCAAGAAACTTTGCAGCAGTGGCCGCACAGCGTCTCGCCGCCGCTACTTTTCTGGCATATGGACATTTTGTAAACACCCGGTAGCTCATGGAGTGAGTGGTCGTTGTGTGTGACGGCGGGGTGAGCAGGCTGAGGCTGAAGGCGGCTGGATCCTGCGACGCTAACCAAGGTTAGTTGTCAGGCCCCAGGCATGTGGCCTTGGCCACCTCTGACCTGAGATAGGATGGCAATAAGTACTGTTGTGGCCACAGGCTCACTATCTGAGTGAGCATTGATACCTCTTTGGTTGTAGTGGCTAGGTACCGGTAGGCCGGAGCCCGGTCCTGACATGCAGTGATATAAAACATATAAGAACGTGAAATTTCCTACAAGTTAACTACTTAGCACTATGAATGTAAACAGAATATAACAGTCAGTGTTCGAGACTCTTGCATAAGCGATAGAACGTTGCAGAATAGAAAAGGGGTAGGAGCATAACGTTATTGCAGGTTTTAGAGAGACAAATTACTGCCGAACTAGACAATGAGTTGATCCCCTCATGTACTACTATAGTCCGAGGACTCTTGGTTAGCCCTGTACCCCGTCTGCACAGGCAGAGAGTCCTTGTAGTACTTTGTAAGAGCTGTACTTTTCCAATCAACTCCAAATTTACTGTAGTACTGCTTACTGCTGCAGCTACTGCCAAGACCCAGCTCCGGGCCACCCAGCCAGGCCACCCAGCAAAAAGGCATCAGTGCTTAATCAGATAGTGCGCATGTGGCCAGAACAGTACTTATTGCAGGTCAGAAGCGGCCAAGGCCACATACTGAACAGAGCGCCTGACAGCTACAGCTTCCTATAACCACTGTTCCTTGCTGCGACCTGCTGCTGCACACCGACGGTAGATCCCAGTGCTCCGTCCAGTTGACAACGCTGCAGGAAGCAGGAGAACATGACTGCCGTGAGTAAAGCATGGACCGGCTTCTTTCTCTCCCAGGCATACGCCGTCTCTCTTTTTCGACTAGCACAGATGTTGGCGAAACCGGCTGCTCGCGTCCCTTGCATGGCAGCATGCATGCAGGCTTCTCGTCCGTGAGGAGAACAGGAGGAGCGGTTGGAGGCGAGCACGGTGTGTGTTGACAAACGACGGAGGTGGAGAGAGCAAAGCACACAGAAGGAAAGCACAGAAGGAAAGCACAGAAGAAAAGCACAGAAGGAAAGCACAGAAGGAAAGCACAGAAACAGATCAGGGAAACAAACAAGGCCTGACGACCCCATCGACTGGGTGGTTATTCCTACCTAGCCTAGTTCGCCGCGTTCCTAACCTTGGCCTGCTCAACCGCCCGCTCCCAGCTCGTCCTGTAGATGAAGATACTCTCAATGAGCGATACAACGCCCAGCGCAACCGCAGGCCCAGCCCACAACCCGTACAGTCCCCATCCCGCCCCGAACCCGGTGCCGAAACTAATCGGCATGCCGACGAGATAGTACGCGAACAACCCGACATAGCCGCCAATCTCCTGCCTGCCCAGGCCGCGCAGGATGCCATTGCAATTCGCGGCCAGCGCGTCGAAGACCTGGAACGTGGCGCACAGCGGCAGCAGCTTGGCGACGAGATCGATGACGTCCTGGTCCGGGGTGAAGAGGCGGGGGATCTGGTCGCGCAGCAAGCTGAGCAGCAGCAGGTTCCCGAAGCCGACGATGACGGAGGCCACGACGGCGACTTTGGCTGCTGTTTTGGCGGGCACGGCAAGCGTCGCGCCGATCAGGTTCGCGATGCGTGTCGATGCCGCCACGCTCATCGGGAACGGGATCTGGAACGTGAGGCCCGTTATACTCCCCAGTACCGACTGGGCTGCGAGCTCGGTCTCGCCCAGCCAGCTCGAGGACAGTGTTAGCACCTCGAAGGCGAGGAACTCGGCGAGCACCATGATCAGCCCCGGCAGCGCGAGCTTGATCATGGGCGTCCAGTTCTTCAGCGCGCGCCGGTCGAAGCCGCCCCAGCACTGGTATCCGTCGATGAAGCGGACGTACAGGAACAGCATGACGGGGAGTATGTTTTCGGTTATGGAGACGGCGATTGGCGCGCCGATGAAGCCCCAGCCGAGGTGCCAGACGAAGAGCCAGTTGAGGAAGGCGTTGAGCGGGGCGCAGATGAGCAGGATGTACATGTTGACGCTGAACAGGCCTTGGGCCTGGACGTAGCGTTTTCCGCTCTCGAAGGCGGCGTAGCCCGGCGCGCCGAAGATGAGGACTTTGAGGTAGAGACCAGCGAGGCGCGCGGTTTCGGGCTCGGGGACGATGAGCGACAGGATCTGCGTTCCGCAGGCCCAGATGATGGAGATTGGGATCGTGATGAGTAGCAGGAAGGCGAGCATGCGCTGCAGCTGCAGGCCCACGAGGTGCGGGCGTCCGGAGCCGTAGGCCTGGGCGCACAGTGTGTCGAGAGAGGTTGCGAGGCCTTGGTACACGGCGTATCCGGTGATGGAGGCGGTCATGGAGGCGAGCGATACGGCGCCAAGTTCGGTCTTACCAATGTGGCCGACGGTGAAGATGCTGGCGACGGGCAGGCTGTACTGCAGGAGGAAAGTCAGGACCATGGGCGCGGAGCTCTTGCACAGGACTTTGGTCTCTCGCTTCCAGCTCGTGTTGATCTTGCCGGCTGCAACTGCTTCGTTCCATCTCTTGTTGATCGTCTTGGGCGTGTCGAGGCCGCCGTACGGCTGGTCTGGGTCCCCTTCCTGTCCGAGAAGAGCATCGGCCTCTGACGCGTCCGCGTGGCGACCAGACTCCTCGTCAGGCGTACTGCGGACCTTTTGCAGGGTCGAAAAGGATGTCTTGGGTCCTATCCTGGTGGCAGGCCCCAGGCTGCCAGATCGCGGATGCTTTGGCAGCAGAAGATTGTTGTCGCGGAGCAGACTCCGCTCATCCTCTCTGACAGACTCCCTCTCTTTCTTGGACAGATAGTTGTGCTTCTTCGCGCTCGTCGACAGAAACGAGTGTCCCTGCGGGGCGCTCGAAGATGCGATAGCGAGGCCTCTGGGTCCCGGGTTGACGTACGAGGGCCTGCGGTAAGAATTGATCATGGAGTACTGGCGAATGGTCGACGAGCCGGAGGAGGATTCATCGTCGCCATCCGTGTCGTCGGGATCATAGTCGGAGGTGTCGTCTTCGAGATCCCGCGCAATCGCCTCCTCGGCGATGTCGGTGGCGTGCGCGAAGCCGTCCATCTGGGCGGCGACGTCGCTTGCAAATTCGTTGCCGGTGCTCTGACCGGCCTGGGATGACGAGGGTGGGGCCATTGTTTCTCTCAGACTTGACTCGTCAAACACGCAGACCTGTCAAACACGCAGACTTGTCAAACACGCAGACTCGTCAAAAGACGCAGACTCGCCTTCCACCTCTCGAGGTCAATCGAGGCGGCGTGGAGAGCAATCAAGGAAAGTCAGTTTGGGTAATTGGCAGGCGGAACAGGGTCTATTTGAATCTTGGGTGGAGACTAGACTGAGGTCCAATGTCAAAGGCGCGCTCATGACCGAGCGCGGTAGCTCCAGGCGGGAAACTGCTTAGCGTGACTACCGGTAAGTCAGCGCCCTTGTCGTCGTCGATGCGCCCTTGTCGTCGTCGACGCGCCCTTGTCGTCGTCGTCGGGCCAATTGGCGGATGACAGAATGTCGTTTGACATGTTGCTGCGAGTGTGGCTGCTTGACTGTTGCTGCAAGTGTGGCTGCTTGACTGTTGCTGCAAGTGTGGCTGCTTGACTGTTGCTGCAAGTGTGGCTGCTTGACTGTTGCTGCGAGTGTGGCTGCTTGACTGTTGCTGCGAGTGTGGCTGCTCGACTGCTGCAGCATGTCGTGGCAGAGGCGTCGTTGTGCAGTCGAGCAGCTCTGCAATGCTTCGTAGCACGCAAGTAGAGAAACACGGCAATTATCGGGCGGTGGTCGTTGCACGTTCCTGCAGACTCGAACGGGACGCACGTGGGCTCGGGTTACCCAGTTACCCAGTTACACAGTTACCCAGTTACACAGTTACAGAGTTACAGAGTTGCACAGTTACACAGTTGCACGGGCTCGTGCGCGAGTCGACGGGGCTCGGTGCGAAGATTGAGAACAGCAACAGGAGCGGAAATAGGTAGTAACAGGTTTGGTAGTAACAGGTCTGGTAGTAACAGGTTTGGTAGTAACAGGTCTGGTAGTAACAGGTCTGGTGGTAACAGGTCTGGTAGTAACAGGTCTGGTAGTAACAGGTCTGGTAGTAACAGGTCTGGTAGTAACAGGTCTGGTAGTAACAAGTCTAGTTGGGGCAACAGGCCCAGCAGTAACAGCTAGTTGACGTCCTCGGCCACCAACAGCGGCGTCCGCTCACTGCTGCGATTCGCCGCGGCTTCGTCGTCCAGCCTCTTCTGCTCCTTCCTGTCCCTCCACAGAAACGACAGACTCATAGCCAGCAAGCAGCCCTGCAGACAGCCCGTGAATATGAACAGACCCCATGCGCTCCAGCCTCGCCGGCCCAGGCGGGCGTACAGGCTCGCAGCGAAGACAAAGCTGCCGGGCGTCTGGATGCACATCATCAGCACCGACAGGCTGCCCGGTTCCTGCAGGCGCCAGGTGGTCATGATCTGCGGGATGTACTGTACGGCAGCGAGGCCGGTGGCCAGGAGGCCGAGCAAGTTGGCCCAGGCGCGGACGTGGTCGGGCAGGGCGTAGACGAAGACGACGGAGCCGACCAAGGCGACGACGAAGAAGGCGAGGGACACGGCGAGCACGAGCACGGCCTCTTTCCAGGTGGGCATGTCGGCGTCGGCGGCGGCGTCGGCGTCGTGGTCGATGCCGGGGATGGCGGGGCGCGGGAAGAAGATCAGGAAGAGCAGCATGCTGGGCGGCGTCAGTCTGCACGGCGCATGTGGGAGGGGTGGGAGGGGTGGGGAGGGATGCGCACATGAAGAAGAAGCACGACCACTGCACGCCAATCTGGGCCATGCCGAGCAGGGCGGCGGCGCAGGGGAAGCGCCCAATGTCCTTGCAGCAGGCCATGTCGGCGGTGCTCTCGGGCAGGGTGAGGATGTTGGCCATGCTCGCCGTGCCCGAGACGGTGCCGAGCAGGACAAACAGCGGACTCAGCCCGCGCGAGGAGCGTCGCTGTATGATCTTGTAGTGCTGCGGGAGGTACGAGACGAGGATGCCGACGACGATGAAGCTCCGCGGCGGTTAGCTGTGGGCGAG
>NW_022984789.1:174649-358981 GCF_010094145.1 Didymella exigua CBS 183.55
AGAGAAAGAGAGAGAGAGAGAGAGAGAAAGAGAAAGAGAGAGAGAGAGGGAGAGAGAGAGAGAGGGAGAGAGAGAAAGAGTCGGCGGTGTCTTACACTGAGACGGAAAAGTTGACCATGTCGGGATGCTCCAGCTCCCGACACCGCGCATGGTCTGTCGGCCTCATCGTGGTGTCCGTCATGTCGGCAATGCTGGTGTGGTGGTGTTGGAGCTCTGGCTGTGACGCAGCGCGACGCGACGGGATGGACCCGCTCGTGCATCTAGGTACCCATCGGTATCTTATGCCTCGGTCCGCCGTCACTCCACACCCGTCGACACCCACTCCACACCCACTGACACCCCATCAGCCCCGACCCAATGCGCCGCCCCCAGTAACACACACCCGCCGCCACGATGGAGTTCCTCCCGACCCTCCAGTCCGGCGTCGACGACCTCAAGCCCTCGCTCTTCGAGCTGCTCTCGGAACAGCAGCTCGCGGCGCTGCTCCCGCCCTCGCTGCGCTACCTGCTCGCCGTCGCGACGCCGCGCTACCCTCGCTACCTGCTCCCTGTCCTCAACTCGTTCGACGAGGTCTACGCGCTGGTCATGCTGCTGGTCGAGCGCCACTTCCTGCGCACCTACGGCGGCTCCTTCACCGAGAACTTCTACAGCCTCAAGCGCGCCCGCGTGCTGCGTGTGCGCGGCGGCGAGCTCCCGCGCGCGCAGATGGGCGCCGCCGAGAGCGTGCGCCACGCAAGCCGCCTCACCAGCGCCGACGTGTGGCGGAACCTCGCCGTGCTGGTCGGCCTGCCGTGGCTGAAGCGCAAGCTGGACGAGGGCTACGACATGCACGCGGCCCACCGCGGGCTGCTCGGGCCCGGCTACGACGCGAGCCGGGGGCGAGACGCACACAGCAGGAGCCTGCGGGACAGGCTGATGCACGGGTACAAGTGGTTTCTGCGGAACCTCTACCCCGGCGTGAACGCGGCCTACTACTTCTCGCTGCTCGTCTTCAACATGGCCTATCTCTTCGACAGCACAAAGTACCACTCGCCCTTCCTGTGGATCATCGGCACCCGCATACGACGACTGGGTGCCGCCGACCACGCTGCGGTGGAAGCGCTCACGAGCGCGAAGAGCGTGGGGCCCGCGCGGCCCGGCGAGGGCGGCAGCATCTTCAGCCCGCGCAACCTGGCGCGCAGCGTGCAGCCGCGCCTGCTGAGCAGTCTGAAGATGCTGCTCCCGACGTCCATCTTCGCGCTCAAGTTCCTCGAGTGGTGGCACGCCTCGGACTTTGCGCGCCAGCTGTCGCGCAAGGCCGCCGAGAACATGGACCTACCGCCGCCGGTCCTGCCGTCGCTGCCGCCGTCCTCGGTCTCGCTGTCGCGCCGCAGAAACAAGGCCGCAGCCAGCACCGCGGAGGGGAGACGTGCAGCAGCGGGCACCGCGGAGGGCAGACGTGCAGCAGCGGGCACCGCGGAGGGCAGACGTGCAGCAGCGGGCACCACGGAGGGGACCACGTCGGGGACCACGTCGGAGAAGCACCACAACGCACCACCCAAACCAATCGATCCCCCCATCGCCGCCTCGTCCTTGCTGCCCATCTTCACCGTCCCGCTCCCCTCCGACTCGACGCTGTGTCCCATCTGCAGCTCTCCCGTCGTAAACCCCACCGCCAGCCCCACCGGCTTCGTCTACTGCTACACGTGCATCCACCGCTGGGTGGCCGGCGAGCACGACCGCCAGGTTGCCTTCATGGAGGGCTCGGCGGGCCTCGACCAAGAGGGTAGCGACGCCGAGTGGAGCCGCGAGGAGGGGAGTCGTGAGGGCCGCTGGGAGAGCGGGAAAGGGAGGGATGCTGTGACGGGGCGGAAGGTGCTGGGTGGGACTGAGGCGTTGAGGCGGGTGGTTGTATGATGAGACCAAGCAAGAAGCATTTACAAAGAACATTATAATGAAGTTTTATACGCCTTTTCCTACTACCCGGCTACGCAGAATGCTCATAGCACACCCCCGCATCCTCACTGCATCGCACACGCCCCGCATCCTCACTGCATCGCACACGCCCTGCATCCTCACTGCATCGCACACGCCCCGCCGCCTGCTCCCTGCCACTACCATCCCCACCCCACCCCCGCTCCTCCAGCCACCGCACCTTCCGCCTCGCCCGCTTATCCTCAATCCGCCGCGGCACGTCCCTCGCCCTCCCCCACACCCCAGCAGCCCACCGATCCGCCCACCCCGCCGCGCCCTCCAGCAGCCCGCCCGCCGGCACAAACGGACACAGCAGCGCCCTCGCCACGCGGCTCGGGCGCCGCCCCGCCGCACCGGGAAACAGGCACGGATCGGCCGCTGCGTATGCTGGCGGCGGGTCCGCCGCGGCTGCGACTAGGCCGTCGCAAGGGGGCTCGAGACGCAGCTCCGAGGCCGCCATGGGGTGGGTGTGGCGCCGCAAGGCCATGTCCCGCGCTGAGTAGGAGGGCAGGTCTTCGTCTGTGTCTAGTGGTGGGGCGAGCATCATGCCGTGGCGCCGCGTGTCGGTGGGCGGGAACGGGGTGGGTGGTGCGCTGCGGCGGCGCAGCGGCGGGAGGTGTGTTGGCGGTGGGGTTGGGGGGCGAGGTGAGCCGCTCACGCCCATGTGCCATCGCGCTGGAGCGCGTTGTGTCGTGTCCTCGGGCTCGTATGGGCATAGTGGCTCGCGCATCTGTGTTGCTATGTGGTTCGAGCTCAGAAGCAGTCTGGAGCTGTTCGATTGTGTGGCCATGTTGCCGTTGAAGCGGCGGCGATTGTCATTGTTGACATTGTGCTGTTCAGGTCTTTCATCGCAGACTTGAGTAGAAAAAGGAGACAACGAGCGTAACGAAGGTGAAGAGAAAGTCATTGTGAACGACAGTGGGCGTCCCCTTGATCATTGCTGATGGAAGATGGACAGGAAAGGAGACAGACAGAACTGAGGAGGCTTGTGCGAGAGGGCTGCATTGATGCGACAACGAGATGGATAGTGCAATGACGAGCCCAGGTCCTTGAGACTACCGGTTCCATCACGCCGGAGTTACTGACTGTGGTTCAGCCCATCAGCAGCGCGAGCCATTGGGTTGCGCGGTTGTCCCAAACGATTGTAGATGGGTCGCGTGTGTGTCCAGTAACAACGTACGACTAGAAGCCTATCCGAGCTTAGCCATCGTTTAATGTTGCATTGGTTACCGAGTTTCTAGAACGTGAGACCGTTTGCGGCCGTGTGGAGATTGTTGGGGGAAATGTGGGGGGGGGGGGCAGAGCGCGCCTCTTGTGCATGTCATTGACGACTGCCTGGCACGGCTATTCTTTCCTTTGTCGCGGCTTTCGCTTTCTCACCTCGCTGCTGTAGACATTTTGTTAGCAATGGCTTGTTGGAATACTTTCGGTATGTTCAGTCAAGCTTGAGGCGAGGGCTGAAGTACTGGCTGAAGTACTGGCTGGAGTACCGGTCATCTCATTCGCAAGGTTGACCCAAGGGCTGCGTCGTCCGCACGCGTACATTTACATTCAGCCCAAACCTTAAGCTCCATCTCAACCTTTCGGGCATCTAGTGCACCGGTAGCGCTCACGCTACTCTGAACCGAGTGGCGAAGTTTTCAGGTACAAGGTTGGCAGCGCAAATCCGCATTTGGATGGTCTCTTAGCTAGACTTCTTTTCTCACCGGTTTCGTGCAAAGAAGAAACATGGAAGCACTTGAAAATAATCAGGCACCATGTGGAGGGTTCGAGTCGTGAGTCTGATCTCTGAACCAGCCATCTGTCATATTGGGATACTCTTTCACCACGTCCACCACCAGCATCTCAATCTCCCCAATCTCAGGGCTCGTCACCGTCCTGGCCCATCTCTCCCCGACCATTGCCACCGTGATCGGGAGTTGATCGGCTGCAAGCACGAACATAGAGCTCGTCTCTGGCGTGTAGTCCATCTTGGCGTACTGGATTCGAACGTCGTCCTTGGACCAGGTACTCTCGGTGAAGCGTTCGAACACCGTGAGAAAGGTCTGAGAGAGGACCGTGAGGATGTTGCATCTGTTTCGTTGGCCGACGTGGAGGCTGTGGGAGTCTCTGTTCGTGATAGTGTTGAAGGGCCAATTGTGGTCCATGAAGCCAATGCCATCATTAGACATGTTGTATGCAGAATCTATGTGATAGTGGGAAATGGATGCGGTTGTTTTACGTAGCGTGTAGTCGAGATGGTCGGTCTGTCCAATTTCCTATTGGGAGCCGTGATGTTGAAATCAAGCATACATTGCCCCGGAGTGGAGTAAACTAGTGTGAGCCACACATGCATTGCACGAGGATCTTCATCAGCTAGTTACCCGAGTGTGTAAGCTTGGCGTACCTTAACTCAAGCACGCTCAAGCTCGGATCACGCTGTCGAAAAAGCCTTGGTCTACCCTTCATAGGAGGCTGACTCAACCAGTCGTAAAGTCAAGTTTGGGGAAACAGCAGCGCTGGACACCGAAGAAGACAGTGGAGTAGACAAATTCGTATGATTGCTACCATGTAGTCTCAACAGTGCATCGAGATACGAGGCCAACGTTGTGGTGCCTTGGATGAGCACTTCTTCAACCGCCCTGGTGGAGTAGAGATCACGCAGCTCCAACAGCTGCGACACCGCTCCAAAATTGGTGTCTGCGCGCTGGTAGCTGGTGAACGATTAGAATAACCCTTGCGCCGTAGTATTGTGTACACACGCACATCCATAACACCTTCCCACCCATTTAGGTATCGCTTTACTTCGTGATTCGTCACATTATTCCCAAAATCAAAAGGCCGACCAATTGTCTTGCCTATCCATGAACGCCGGGACACTCTCAATCGTGCCCCAATTCAGCCAATTCAGCCGCTATCCGCTCTTGCTCGCGCAACAACCGTTCTCGTCGAGCCTTCTTATCCTCCTGCGTCGCTGTCGGGTTCGGCGAAGACCCTCCGGAAGGGCGTAGGGGTACGGAAAGGGATGGATCGATATTGGACTCTTCGGTACGCGGGTGATTGAGTATCGAGGATATAGCGTTCGGTCGGTGCGGCGCAGGGTTTGCGGCTTTTGCCGGCACTTCATCGGGGTCCATGGTAGCGCTCAGACTACGCTTTCGCGGCGAAGGAGCGCCTGGGTGTACAGAGGGATTGGATATGACATTGAGCTTGTTGTTGTTGTTGTTATTGTTTCTGTAGTGGGTGAAGTCAACCGCCAGAGGACCTCTAGGTTCCGGAGTATACTCTTCACGGGACGGTATGGGATCAGGAGATGCTGACCCGTCGAGAGCAGGGTTTTGCGATGAGCGCTGGGGTAGAGAGTAGTTGGCGACAGAAGGGGCGGCTTGTGAGTTGTTGTCCCCAGCAGGTACGACACGCTTGCGACGCTTGATCTCTTGCTTCTTCATTGCAACAGGTCGGTGGGTGCCGTGAAGCTTGTAGTAAAGACCTAGGTAGCATCGTCAGCGGACATTCATATCGCAGTCTCCACCACACTCTACGTACCACAGGCGTTGCAAATGATATGACCAGCGTCGTCCCTTCGCCAGAGAGGTGTAATAGTGGTGCCGCAGTTTTGGCAAGCTGGAATGGCACTTGTCGAGGCTGATCCTGAGCAGGACCCGGATGTACTGTTCTCGTTCGAGCCATCTGCGGGCTTCGTTGAGGTACTTGCTTGCTGCAGCGCAAATTTGGCTGTCTTAGACACGCGATTATTGAAAGCAGGGCACCCGTTGCACCCTTGCTGTCCTCCGGTACCGTTACACCTGCCACCTCCTGGACAGGTGCCTGATGCCATCTGATCCGCAGCAACGTAAGTTGCAACGCGAGGCGACGAAGCAATATTCCCAGGGGAGATATCTTGCTTGCCGGTGGCACTGGGAGTCGGACTTTGCTGCACCGGCACACCTAGTTGCGAAGGAGTGTTACGCTTGAGGTTGACTGGACGTTGCTGGTTCCTGGCTTTGATGTAAAGTCCGCATGCATTGCAGACGGTCTCTCCTGTTGGCGAACGACGCCATAGCGGCGTTTGTGTAGTTCTACAGTTGCTTGACCTTGTCAGTATACCTGAATACGCCTTTTGGGGTCCTGAATGCTAAGCATCTACCGACACGCGGATCTTGAAACAAGCTAAGCAACATACCTGCAGACCTGCCCAATTATAGGCGCGCTATCTCCGCCGCCAACACTCCGTGGTGGAAACGATAACGAGGTCGAGGGCATCGGTGAGGCCGCTGCACCCGCAATAGGTACGGCATCCTCGAGTGAGTGGTAAATCTCGGATTTCTGGTCGTCTTCCGGTGTGCCCGATCGTTCTCTGGAAGGCGATCCAGTGTTGGACATCTGAGCATCTTGGACCTGATTTAGACGTCGGAGGCTCTCGGCCATTTCCAATTCTTCTTTGCTTGACTCCCGCGATAAGTGGTGTGGGTGAGTGGGCGTTGGAGCAAGTGAAGTGCCTCCGTTGCCTGAAGGATGCGCCATTGTGGCAGTGACCTTCCGGCTCACGGAATGCGCGCGGTCTAGTAATGCGAAAACGCAATGTTGCCTGGAAGGGAGGAGGGGAGTTCTGAGGCTGAGAGAGGAGGTGCTTCGGCACGGGGAACGCGAACCGGATAACAAATGAAAGTACAGGTACAAGGCGTAGTGACGCGAGCGGAGCCTTGGAACGGTATGCGGGTGACCCCAGGGGTTGGTTCACGGTGTTAGGTGTGGGTGGCACGCTGTAAGGACGGAGTATGTCTTTATGGGGGTCTGTGGTCAGCAAGGGAGGTTGTCATGCGCTTCGGTATTACTCCTTGTCATAGGTCGGGTTATGATAGTCAATGGCGAAGCCTCGTTGGTGCGGTGAGTTCGATGTGCATAACCAGAATTGATTCACCGCCTTCGCATTGTACAGCCAATCGCACCCCGCCGAAAGTAAGCGGATCATAGCGTTATACGAACCCTGGAAACAACCAGCAAGACCCATCAACATGAAAGATGCTATGACAACAACGAACTCAATTGCCTGTACCTGTACGTTTCTGATATTTTGTATTCACGTGGGATTCTCTCGGAAAGGTCTCTCGTCATCGCCACCACCTAAACTATTCGCTCTGTGGCAACGAACGAAAACAGGGAAAATTGTGACTTTGTCAAGCTGCTCCAAGCCTTGCAGCTTGGCAAACTGTCGGCGGACTTGGAGCCGTTCGCCTCGAGATCCCTTCTGTTCCGCGCATTCGATCCCAGCCGAGAGTAGTGGAGCATGTTTATTTGCTCGCTGCACTTCCTCTGGCACCCTCGTCAGAGTCCAAAGAATAGCACAAGGATATCGGAACGATCGTCTTGTGTCATATTGCGTCAAATCTTATCGCGCCTCGTGAATCCTTCAACACGATTCGAAAGGCCGTGGAATCCGATCAAGTAATCTCCGTGGCCCGTGCGCTAGGAAGTTGGGACCAGAGTCGAAGTCTGGGTCCGTCTCATGCGAGCGCGGACACTAAGACAAGCGAGCACGTGTGGATGATGTGTTTGCTGCCCAGGTGTTTGCTTTGATGTGTAGCAATCATTGATGGTATACAAAGCCCCTGGATGTGGACTGTAGACGCTGTGATGAAGAGCATCCCACAAACCAGTTCTCTACTTCTCTCTGATCCTCTCATGAATCTCTAACACTGCGCCAAAGGACGTCGGCAGCATCTTGCCGACGTTGACTGCAGTTCGCCTGGCCAGACCGGCCGCCCCATGCAGCGCATTTTAGTACAAGAAGAAAACAACGGACAGCTACCGAGGCTCAAATGCTAGAAACGGACGTGCGCTCAAGGATTCATCGACCGCCATCCTCGGGCACGAGTTTAGGGGTTTAGACCTGCTCAGCGCCCCAGCCAGCGTCGGCATCGCTGTCATTGCATTAATATCGCACTCAAGAATACCTATTGTTCAGACGTACCGCATATTCGCAGGGGGCTCAATCGAAGGGATGTACTCCAGAACAGCATAGGCAAGACCAATGATGCCAACAATGGTACCAGGAACAATGCGGTACCAGCCGTTACCAACAGTTACGCAACCGATGAAAACGTAGACTACCTCAAAATTAGCTTCGTGCCTGCAGTGAAGTTGCTTGGATACGTACAGATACCACGGCCGAGGAAGGAGAACATGAAAGACGCATAGCGTGCGACCTGCTGGGGAATCTGGAACTCAAGCAGGGCAGTACCTGTGCGAATGTAAGTCTCTGCACACTTTCTGCGCTAGGTTGTGTTACGTACCGGCACCGAAGATGATCAGGTAAACACCGAGTATGATATTTGAGCTGTGCAGTCTGTCAGCTTTGTCCGGTCCCTTCTCATCACGGTCCAAATTGCGAAGCTCGCCAGTCCATGGTCCGTATGCTGAATGACCATGCAGAAAATTCATGCTGGCATGTGCAAAGTAGCAGGTATGGCGTTGGTCGTCTGCCACAGGTCGAGGAGGTGTTTCAACTCCCAGCGCATTCGCACCAAGTTCACTAGCCACCCTTCATTTTGGCCTTGGGCCGTTGTTCGGACTCGATGAACGTGTGCAATTATCTTGTTCTCGGCAATTCAATTTGCGTCGGCACAGGTTGGACGTGTGGCAGGCGTTCGCGCCTTTGTGGGCATGAGACCTTCTGAACAGGTGTACTCACAAGTCGTTGAAAGGGAACAATTTCGCGACACCACCGAGCACAATAAAGGCGGCGACGGCGAAGTTCACCATGCGACTGCGATTTGTTAGCTTTACAGGCTTCGATGCCAATGGCTGTGTGGAGAGCTGCTGCCTGGTAGAGCTCAAGCTCCAGCTTCGCAGGTACGTACAAGATATCGGAGAAGTCCATGTTGGAGCTGGAGAGATGTGAATACCGCAGTTTGACGACTGGTTGTACGGGTTCGCGAGAGGTTGACGGGTGTCTGGAGATGAGATGGGTGATGCGTGACAGCTGTCAAGGTTGCGGCGGAGCTGCGTTGTGTTGGAAGCCAAGCGTCGCCGAAACAACGTCATTGCTGCTACGACGCTTCATTGGCTGTGCGTTGCCACACACCCAATCTTCTCTTCTCTCTTCCTCACACTGGTGTATTTTATCGAGTGATGTTGAGCAAGCTCGCTTGAGAACAGCAGGATCCTATGTAGGGTTACTTGTTATGCAATTGAGACACCAAACACGGCGGCCAAAAGTCGGAAATGCATCTTCCCTCAGTTGGGGCCCTATAAGCCACGGCTCAGCTCGTGTCTAGACGTGATGTTGCTTGACGTTCACACCTCAACATCAGCTTCAGATATTTGGACCCCTGAAATCAGCAGTGATCAGAATCAGCTGGAACGACGATTCTCTTCATGTGGCCGGAGCCACAGACATAGTCGGCCAATACCTTGTACGTCAGCCTGGTTTGGTTGCCCCGTTGCTCGACATGTCAAACTTGTATTTTCCTTACCTGGTAAAGAATGGTCGAATCTGATATGAAGTCATAACTGACAAGCGTCATCAGTGCCTTCCTTTCGCGACCCTGTGCTGACGCTGTACGCATACTCTCGGCATGTACCTGGTCATTACTAAAGTTGCCAATTCAGGCTCACGACGACCAGAAGGCCCAGTTTCGCGGACTTCTTAATACATTGACGTGGTGGTCTTGTCGGCTGCGGCGTTTATTTTCTGTGTTCATATCTATGCACAAGTCGCCGTGTACATGATGGACTGTGATTCCTAGCGGGCCATTGGTGGGCTCCTGGAGCCCTCACTGGCATACGGATCCCAAGACAACAGTAGTCCGGATCCGGAATATAATACTTCCGATCGAAAACGGTTTCACGCAATTGTCCTCACTGAGATCTGAGCATGTTAACAGCTTGGTCGAGGACTTCTGATGTATCGTGGACACAGCAGACGCGGCAGATCTACGGCTCGCTAGGCTCAGGGCAGGATCAACCTCGATTTTCCACCGTAGAGTCGTGCTGCCCTTCGACAATGTGCTCAACGACTTTGTCGTGCCTTACTGGGATGTATCTCCGTCAGTTCTTGAGTACGAAGATATTCTCAAAGATATGATGTCGCGAAGGAGAAAGGACGCAATATTGCTCAAGGATTTAGTCATACTTTTCACTACAATGCTGTTCTGTCTCGGACTGCCACGTTCTTCGATCCTAGAGACCATCAGAAATCTACTCATCCCAGCCAACGAACACTACAGGACCACTGACCACGGTCTCCGCGACCTTCTCTCCAATCTTCCCACTCCTAACATCCCTCTCTAAAATGACAACAGTACTATTGACCTGGTGCCCGACTGCAACCCTATCCCCCTTCCTGTTGAGACTAAACTGTCTTGGCAGGTGGCCACCAGACGGAGCAATTTGAACCAGACTCAACGCACCATCGTCCTGAATCCTGAACGTCGACAGCGAATCGCTGTCCTCCTTCTGATGCAGCGGCGACAGATTGAACGAGTGCTGGCGACTACTCACGATAACGAACCTCCGATCAGGCTATCTCTGTTAGCCAGCGCCCACAACCGATCAGCGCAAAGAAAGGAGGTTAAGACTCACAGAAACAGCAATCTCACTAGTCGGCGCCTGATTCGGTTCCAGCCCCTCCCCCAGCTCCCCCAACGCCGTCACTTCACCCACCTTCTCCCACTCCAACCCACCCTCAATGTACGTGATACGATACGAGTACACCTTCTGACTCAATTCACCGTTGAACAGCAAAAACCACTCCTCCTTTCCCTGTCCGGGTGTGCGCCAGAAGACGCCATGTCTTGGTCCCGCGCCGGGATCTGTCTTGAGCGGCGTGAGTTCAGTCAGCGGGGCAACGGAGTCAGGGTGGTACGTGAAAATGCGTATGAGATCGGCGCCGAGATCAGGAACCAGGATGAATTTCTGGCTCGGGTCGAGGATGACGTGGTGCGAGAAGCTGCCGTTTTGTCTGCTGGGGATGGGCCCCGTGGTGGCGGATGTTGGGTGCAAAACCTGAGCCGGTGGCTCGAGAGACCCGTTTGAAGGGAACGAGAAGGCTGCGATTGCTGATTGATTGCTGTGTTTGTTAGTCTTGGGTATAGATTGTGCAGGGGCAAGACGGACTAGCTCGCAGTCACGTATGCTCTGTTCCCGCCGCCGAGGTCGAAGTACTCAGCTGCTACGCCCGAAAATGGTGCATCAACGCTGGCGATCTTTTCTAGCACGCCGTTTGAGCCGATGTTGAAGGAGTTAAGTGAACCTTTTGTTGCGTTGCTTTGGCCGCGGTCTAGACAGTATAGGAGTCTCTGTTTGGTATCGATGTTAAGCCATGAAGGGTTGCCGCCAGCCTCTCGTGTGGTGGATGTAGCGGACAGATTGTAGGATTTGCCATGGCGGGTGAGTGAGAGTGTGGTCAAGTGGCCGCTCGACTGTGCAGCGAAGAGAGTTGCTGCATTTGTCAGGAGAGGAAGGAGAGAAAAGAGAAAAGGCGTGAGATTGGGGGCAAGCATTTTGGTTCGAAATGACAACGGCTCACAGGATTGTCGTTAAACTTTTTCAAAAGCGCACAGCGACCGGAGATGCAATATTTCAGTCAAGGCAGGATGCTCCAACTCAACCTGTACGACCGAATGCACTTACCGTTGTCTTCCTTGGCTTCTTCGAGGGAAGACTCCATTTCCACCAGCAGTATCGGCTCAAGCCAGCTACCAAGTCAAGTTCAAGGCTTGTGCGTGTGGAATGCGCTCTGTCAGGTACTTGGTATGCGCTCCGCCAAGGTAAAGGAAGCGCAGTAAGACATACTTCGGGTCTACTGCGGGGTAGAGATGGACTACACTTTGCCTGTTCTCGGATAAGTTCTCCGTCCAAGAACAGGGAACATCCGGAGTAATCTGAGTATGTCTTGGCGTGGATGACGTGCCTCAAACCTACACAAGGGAAGAAAATTCTTCGGTGAACATTAGTCAAGAGTTTCTCCTGGTTATCCAGTGATCTTGATCAGTAGAACGGTGGACCTGTAGGTCAACATGGGTTGTAGTGATAGAACCTGAAAGAGGCCAGGAACCTGCAGGGCCAGAAACTTGAAATAAGGGGAGTGCAACTGTGGTACTGACTGTAGGCGTGACATTATGAATCCACTCAACACGCTACGTCTGGGGTATATGTACAATATGCAAGTCGATATGTCGGCAACATCTGCTTTCCTTCGAAATGTCGAGTATTGCTGGTCGTGACATCATAAGCAGCGCTTGTGCGCTTTTGTGTGCCCACATTCCGATTAGTTATCGAAAGAGGTTCAAGGACGCCGTCGCTCCAGAGCAATGCATAGGCCGGTCGGTAATACAGAATCGAAAAGAATGAGCCTGAGGGCTGCAGGTATATCGCAAGAAGGTGCTTAGTAGAATTGATGTCCGCCAAAGCCGTTTGCAACAGCAATAGGTGGCTGGAGAAGTGTCGCCGGCTGTTGCTGCTGAATGAAGTTCGCCGGCACGTAATGGCTCTGATAAGGATGCTGTGGCATGTTAAAGTCTGCCACAAGAAGTGGGTTGCCAAAACCTGGTGGGGGCCTTGGTCGAATAATAGGGGGCTGTGTCGGTAGAGGCTGCATTTGCTGCTGCACTACAACCTGAGCTTGATGTGCTTGCTGTTGCTGGAAGGCTGCAGCGTCCTGAGCGTGGCCATTGGCTTGCTGTTGGTCCTGTACATCCCATCCCCACTTCGCTTTCAGCTCTGTGTTCACGAAACCAATCCGCCAGCCTGTCTCCTGACGTATCTTATCGAAGATCTGGAGTATTTCTTCCTGTTCTCGCCGATCGGTAAGACATTCGCCCGCAATCGCAAGAGAGCGTAGAGCTACGCTAGCCACACCTCGATCCTTCACGTGGGCGCTGATACCGCAGATGAACTTGGAGTTCTGTTCGATCATGCTCCACATTTCTGGCTCATTGGATCCTTGGATGGGATTGATCTGGGCAAGCAAGACCAGACACGTGTGGTAGAACAACCTGGCAACGATGGATGTTCGCTTGATCAACCAAACTTCCGGGAATGCGGAGCCAGAAATGGTTTGACCAGGGTAAAGGTATGCCATAGGATGCATAGTGCGAGGGATGCCTTCGTTCCACCTGTCTGCCATGTCTTTCAGGCGCAGCCATTCGTTATGGCGATCTTGGAGCGTCTGTCTTGAAATATCGGGATTCCGGGGTATCGACGCACGGTAATTGCAGATCTTTGCAACAATATACAGGATTTTGTGCGTCCAGCTCTCCTCTTTCCCGGATTCGGTCTCTGGCGAAAAGTCTAGTTCGATGCCCCATTCATCAGGATCCCAAGCCACTTGCCAATTGAAGTGAAGGCAACTGAGAATCTCCATTCCAACGTTCAGCCAAAAGCAGGCCGCACCGACGCCGATCGCGCGTGCGTTCCACCGGCATTCCTTGATCAAGGCTCGAGCACCGGCAATATGGTTCATCCGCTGCAATGCTCGTTCGCCCATGATCTCGTAAACGTTCAAGATGACCGCTGTGGTTGCACAAAGAACAGTGTCACGGTCTGGATCCTGTAGAGAGTGAAGGAGATCTCGTGTCGCGACATCGTAGTAGTGCAAGGCCTTCTCCTCGCTATACTTAGGGTTCACAAGGGCTAGATGACGAGCGCCGCAAGCGAGAAACGCGTTGAGCAGCATAGGCTCATTCAATGCGTGGAATGGCAAGAGCCGAGAGAAGTGCTTGTGCGCATCCATGCTGTCCATCCATATCCCTATCTCTTCGACAAACACCTGCATGTATAGCACCTCCTCTTGAGATTTGAGGTAGTCACGCGCCGGGACCGGTACAGGGCTCGCGCCGTGATCCATGTCATATGGCGATCGGTTCGAGTTCGAGAAGTTCGAAACTATGATCTTTAGTACGAGTTATGCAGCTGTAACATATCGGCAGCACTTACGGGCTCTTGCATGATGCTGCTGGGGAACATGCTGGTGATCGTAGTTGTAGTGCTGCGCCTGTTGGAAAGACTCCTGAGCCACACCCTGTATTGGTGGAAGCAGCTGGTGAGCACCTGGCGGATGAGCGAGGCCTCCAGGTGGACCCATGGCGAAGCCATTAGCGGCCATTGGTATATATGTATCGGCCTCTTCTGCGGGATACATCTCTCGCCCACCCACGTACTCGGCCGCGATTATCCTCGACTCATCTTGGAATGCGACCTGATATTCAGCGCCTTTGGGGATGAGGTAGGCGTTCTTTTCGCAGGTTGTGTCTAGGAAGTTGAGCTTCTTGCCCCAATTGCAGTCGCGCTGAGACTTTGCACAGTTGTTGCAGCAGGGCTTGTTCTCGTCGCACTTCAGGTGCCTTTCCCTGCACGTCAGGCATCCTGTACGCGTCCTCTTGGGCTTGCCTTCTGGGGTTGCGTCGCTCTCCCTCTTCTTTGATGTCTTGTTACTTGGCGAGTCGTTCCGGGGAGGAGGCGTGGCGACAACAGTGCTAGCCATCCTGTCAACCTTATGAGTGCATCCAGCTGGTCAGGAACGGAAGCCCCACGATCAGCGCAGCGCTTCGAGGACGAGGGGAACGCAAGACTGCGCACGCCGTGATTATCGTCACTTGTTCTTCCTGGCTTTCGTAGAGTGTGGACTCGCTGGAGGAAAATTGATGTAGGTTGGCGCGAGCTGGCTGGCGCGCAATCGATGTCGTGCGATAGTGTGAAGTACAGACAAGGGCGGTGTGTGTGTGAAGTGGGCGTGTCTATGGACAACAGTCCAGCGTCGGTAGGATGTGGGGTAAGAATGTGGGAGTGACGTGCACAAGAATAGGAGCACACGGAAGCTGTAAAGGCTGAGAGGTGAAGGGGGCTCGGCAATAATTGCTGTGTAGACCCGCGGGAGAGCGAAAGCGAGGTGCTGCACAAGGCGGTACAGCAGCTACGGGACCGGAGTGAGCGGCCGACTGATCCTGTATCCGAGCTGTGACTTGGGTTGGATATGCACTGTGAGTGCGCGAGAAGGCTTATCAAACCCTGCCCTGGCTGGCTGGCAAAAGCCAAACGATGACGAGAAGGATTGCTGCTCAGCTTCGTTGAGTTCAAGGAAGGATCGCCTGCAGACGGCAAGAACAAGCGAGGCGCCCCTGATCCCTGACTTGTGACGCTTGTGACGATTCCAAGGGCCACTTTGCCAGCGCTCACCTCCCTGAACGTGCAGGTCTGTCATGACTCGGAGACACCATGTCAACGCCATTACAGCAGAAGAAAGCAGTGGACTGCATCAAGGTCACAGGCAGCGGGACCTTCACAGCGCATTGTCACAAGCAAACGCCAATTCGATGATGCGCGCCGGCACGCCCAGTTCCGGAAGTGATGTGCATACTTGGCTGCGATTTGCAATGGGATTCGGCGACTTCGAACCCTGAAAAGCTATTGATTATCAGACATACCCGCAGTTTGCCATCTATGTCGTCGCTTGCACTGCAGGCCCTTGTCTTGGGTGGCGCGCAATGTTCGTTGCCTCGAGTCTCACAGCTTGATGGCGCCGATGCATGATGACCGCCTATATGGCCAGCCCCGGTGCAAATGCGCCAGACCCGTCAATAGTTGTAAGAGGAACTAAACAAGCTATCGCCTAAAATAGCTATTCCCTGCAGCAGCCGGCAATTCTCACCCCCGCGTTGTGAACAGAGCAAAAAACAGAAGATATCAGAAATAAAGTGCAGGTCTTGCTTCGTTTGTTCATTCGCTTGATGCGCGCAGGGATCCTGACGGATGCCGGTAGGCGCATTGGGCTTCAGTCGAGCAGAGTTGAGGTCAAGTCGATGGCTTTCAGCTGCACCCAAACATAGACGCGCGCTGCTGCTCGACGATAGCAACGATAACGTTCTTTACGACACTCTGCGGACTACCTCGAAAGCGGGCAGCGCCTGCGCTGTCATCGTCTCATTACTGCAAGGCGGCACCCTTTGACGATTTGACAGGCGCCCGTCCCACAGTTCGGCGATCGTCTCGTTCCGGGTTGCCCACTTCTGAGACTGCATTCACCACCCATGGCAATTGAACGCCAAATGTCAACTCTGCCACCAGCCCAGCCCAGCTACATCCTCCGTGGTCACGCATCACAAATACACAGCGTACAATTTGCGCGACTAAACACTCGTCTTATCACGGGCGATGCCGATGGCTGGATCATCTACTGGAAGCTCGAGACCAAGCGTGCGCTAGCGGTGTGGAAGGCTCACGATGGAGCTATCCTTGGAACAGCTGAATGGGGTGGTGACAAGATCATAACGTGAGTACTGATGGTTGGCTGCCTGTATCTGACCAATATCTCCAACTGGTCTTCGAGATACTCAGAGACACATTCCATTGCTCTGACCGTGTTCTGAAAACTCGTGACTGACGCGTTGCAGTCACGGTCGCGATAACAGTCTGAGGATATGGCAAGTGCGCTCAGCAGACGAATCTGCATTATCGACAGCGTTGCCTGCAGAAGTGTCACACAGCGATCGCCCAATGCCATGGCTTTTGCACACGCTACCAGTGAACACTCTCAACTTCTGCGCCTTTTCCATGTGTTACGCGTCTGTCCAAGCAGAGCTACACGGTTCGGATGATGCAGAGAGAGACACGCAATCTCGACCGGAGAAGACACATGCCTCAGTCCTCATCGTGGTACCCGCAAGGGACGACAAGAAGGCTGAGGTGTATCAATTTCCGGAAGAGAAGCTAAGCTGTGTGGTACCTCACGCGCAAACAAAAGATACAGGTGAGTCTTGCGTCACGACATTTCTGGAAGACTCGCCGTGGGAGATTGAGCAATCACCGTTGTTACGGAACGGTCACTTCTATACACGTACTGACAAATGCAGGGATGGTCATGGCTGTGAAGCTCGTACGAGATCCTATAACGCAGCGAACACTAGTTATCACTGGCTATGAAGGAGGTCTGACAGCCGTACACTTATTACCCGAGGCTGACAACTCGACTAGTGGGATGGCTCAGCTTGTTTATCTCAGCCAACCTCACACGCAGCCCGTCTTGTCGATAGACGTCTTGCCAGATGCTAAGACGTATTATACCTCCGGCGCTGATGCTATCATTGCAGCCCATCGAATCCCGGATCTATCGTCGAGGGGTGATGACGTGAGGGATTCCTTATCCACCCAGGGAGACGAAGACGGTCCACCAGTTTCAGTACCCAGCCAAAACTCTGACGCCCTCGCTCCGACTACTTCACAGGCAACTACCGAACGATATTGCACGGATAAAGCAGCGGACAATCCTCCCGTGTCCATACCAGAAGACGTCGATGACCAACCTCTACTATTCTCGAAAAATCCAGTTCAGTCTTCAATACCAACGAAGTCGGCTCCCAAGGCCGGCGGTCTCTCGTCACTTCTGTCGAACGCCACACCGCTGTCAAGAGCTGCACAATCTGCACCTCAGCAGCCGTCTCCACCATCCATCCAGGCACCATTCAAGGTTCAAAATACGAAGCACGCTGGCCAGCAATCTCTCTCAGCACGATCAGATGGTCGACTCTTAGCCACGGGCGGGTGGGACTCACGAGTTCGCATCTACAGCGCTAAGACACTGAAGGAAGTTGCGGTGCTGAAATGGCACAAGGAGGGTGTCTATGCTGTGGCTTTTGGTAAGATTTTGGATGGTATAGACCTAGAGCATAATGCGCGAGACTCTCAAAGCCAAGACGTAAATAGAGAGGTCGCAAAAAGGGAGACGGGTCTCGGCAAGCTACAAAGACAGCGGGAGGAGAAGATGCAAGTCAAGCATTGGATTGCGGCAGGAGCCAAAGATGGGAAGATCAGTCTGTGGGAGGTCTTCTGAGACAAGCTCACTAAGACCATCCATAGTATACACCGAGTGATCAAGACGAAGTCCAAGCACATTTGCAAGCATCGAAAAACGACAACGAGAAGCATTGACAAATTGGCAGACGCTGCTTCCCACAACCTCGGCACAGGAAAGTGCTGGGTCGCCACGCCGCCGGAACGCGCTTCAACCCCAGTACTCCCGATGATTTGCTGCATAATGCTATGATTGCTTCCTCGCTGTATACCCTTGCTTGTATGATTTCCGACACTTGCGCGTCGTAATCTGCCCTCAGCGAGACCCTGCCTATGAAGCATCGGCATTGAACACCACCGCCAGCGACCGGTGTGCCGGCCCACCCGCCTACTGTATACAACCCGCCAAAGAGTCCCATCCTCGTCTATGATGACTGCCTCCAAAGAACGAAAGGCATCGCACGCCACGACCTCCGAGTATGCGCCTGATCTCAGCATTACCGCCGATGACGACGTCCACCTTCACGCCGTCGGCTACAACGAATCGCCCGACCGGGGACTCATCAACAGCTACGCACGCTTTCGCTCGTCTCCTCTCGACTTCATACGTGAGGTTTCGCTGCAGTTCTCCGGGACAGGATGGCGGTCATTTGACAACCATGTTGGCCAGCCTGAGTTCTACTCCGGCTTCTCGGAGGACATGAAGACGCGCGTACTCAACAACCCCATGCTTGTTGCCAAAGTGCGAGAGCTGGCAGAAAAGAGAGTCGAGGTTGAGGCTAAGGAGGGCCTGCTGGGAGTCGAGGCGCAGAACGGCAGCGGCGTGGGAGAGAAGGACAGGAGGGCAAAGAGAAAGACACAAATCGAGGAGTCGCTCCTGGAAGTCAGCGAGACATGGACCGACGGCATGATCTGCAAGATGGAGAGCAAGAATTTTATACGCGGCGCATACTATCTGGCTACCCAGCTCTTGACCAGGGCATACCACCAAGGCGTGCACGTTTCTAGTGAGGAAGTGCTGCGACTGCGCACTGTGGCCGCTGAGGCAGCGCGTAAGAAGCACTCGATCATCTTCTTGCCCTGCCACCGATCCCACGTCGACTACGTCTCGTTGCAGATCATCTGCTACCGCCTCGGTCTTGCACTACCAACTGTTGTCGCTGGCGATAACCTGAATTTCCCTGTCGTGGGTTCCTTCCTACAGCATGCCGGAGCTATGTGGATACGGCGTAGCTTTGGAGACGATCAATTGTACACCACACTTGTACAAGCGTACATTGACACACTGTTACAGTGCGGCTACAATTTAGAGTGCTTCGTCGAAGGAGGCAGAAGTCGTACTGGCAAGCTTCTCCCTCCCAAGTTCGGCATCTTGAGTTACATGCTGGATAGTGTGGCAAGTGGGCGTGTCGAGGATGCCATCATATGCCCGGTGTCGACACAGTATGATAAGGTTATTGAAGTCGACTCATACATCAGCGAACTCCTCGGTCAGCCGAAATCGAAAGAGAATCTCATGGATTTCCTCTCATCGTCTTCGGTGCTGTCACTCAAGCTTGGGCGCGTGGATGTTCGCTTTCATGAGCCTTGGTCGCTACGGACGTTTATCAACCAGCAGCGCGAACGAGCTAGCAAACTGCCCCAACAACTTGACTCGAATGAAGACCGTATTCGCCTCCTCAGAACGCTTGGGTACAAGGTGTTGTCCGAGATTAACGACGTATCAGTGGTGATGCCCACTGCACTGGTCGGCACAGTACTACTCACACTCCGAGGGCGAGGAGTCGGCAAGACTGAGCTCATCAGAAGAGTGGAGTGGCTGTGCGATCGCGTCCGCGCCCAAGGAGGCAGAGTCGCTCATTTTGGGAACTTACCAACGAGTGTTGTGGTGGATCGAGCGCTCGAAGTGCTTGGTCCCAGTCTTGTAGGCCTCGTGCCTGGATTGCCCGAGGACACCTACTATGCCGTGGACCGGTATGTATCATGCGTCTGATTCTAGCAATTGCTGACGTGTCGTTTAGCTTTCAGCTTTCCTTTTACCGCAACATGACCATTCATCTCTTTATTCTCCAGTCGCTAGTGTCAGCCGCTCTCTACAGCACTGTCAAACGCGGCGGTGCTCCCGAATCCCAAAGAATACCCTATGCAGACCTGCATGCCCAGGTTGGCTTCCTGTCGCAGTTGTTCCGCGGCGAGTTCATCTTCCCCACCGAGGGCCTCGACTTCAACCTCGCGCGCACCATCGCCGGCCTCGAGACCGACAACGTCATCACAGTGACCCGCAATAGTGGAGGCATTATCGAGTACGTCGAGCTCAGCGATAAAGAGAGGGAAACCGGCCGTGAGAACTTCGACTTCTACTGCTTCCTGATCTGGCCTTTCATTGAAGCTGCTTGGCTGGGCGCCGTGTCGCTGATGATGCTAACACCACCACTCACCCACAGCACGACCACACCATCGATGGCGAACGAGAAATGGCTTGATATGAAACGTGTCCAAGATCGCTCGCAACTACTAGGCAAGACGTTGTATCATCAGGGCGATCTATCATACTACGAAGCCGTCAACAAGGAAACACTGAAGAACTCGTACACACGCTTCGAAGAGGAGGGTATGATTGTTGTCGCTAAGAGTAGAAACGCAAAATCATCGACCACGGTTCGATTAGCAGATGAGTGGACACTCGTCAGAGGGTCGAAAGGCATCATCGCCGACGGGCCGTTGTGGCGATTCGCAGAGCGCATCAGCGCGAGTAGGAGAGAAGGCAAGAATAGGAGAGATGGCGCCACCGTGCAGACAAGAGTGCTTGGCTTGGTCGATGTTGTTGGTGAGGGGTTGTGGGAGGGCGATGTGTTGGATGCAAAGAGTATTGGGCGAGAGGAGGTTGGAAACAAGGCGAAGGCCAGGGCGAAGAGGGGGACGATGGCGAGGCTTTGATCTCCCGCATGAACTCTTCGACATATCTAGACTTCCGATTGACAAGATTCCCTTCACATTGACTGTTGACTAAATCTCACCTGACGATCACGTTTATGATACACGCACGCATCAGTATTAATAGTATCCGCATTACGACAGTTCGAGCATGGGAGCCCTCTTGGGCACTTTATCTTGCGCGTGTGGCATCGTTGGCAAGTGTCAACTAAGTCAGGAGCCGATCATCCTCTGAAGCTGCGCTACTCACGCGATTGACTTGGTGGACTTCTACGGATTCGAGATTGGACAGCTTGTTTTACCGTTCTGAGTCAGCCCATTGCGCTTCATAAGCTACCCAGAAGTCCGAGTAACGTTGTTAACTCAAAGGCCCCAACACGACTTCTCTAAGACCACAAGTCCTTTCCCGAAGCTGAGTTTGAAGTAACGCGAACCCAGAAAGATCAGGGGTTCAGGGGATGCGAAGCTTGTACAAGCTGATGAAGTCACTTTTAGATCTTCTCTAGTCGCTTGGGACTTCCTGTGATACTAGAATGCCTTTCGTGGCTCTCCGAGCCTGGTTTTTAAATGGAGTTTCCTTCAACATCGAAAACTACCTAATGTACGTCGCCCAATTCAAGCATAATTGTGCACTGTCCCTCCTGACCCTGGACTGATCCTGCGAAGCGGCAATGACTACACGACCGGAGTCATGGAAGGTGGCGCGATATCAGTCCGCATGTTGAAAGAATCACTTGTACCGCGTGTTCTTCGCGCCGATCCCGGGCGTGTCAGCACGAAAATGTTCCAGCTGTACCAACCATTGAGAATTGCAAAAGAAACGAAAGCCTATACCACAGACTGATATACGGCTTGGCTTTTCGACCAAGACTACCGGTATCTCCACCAGTTAATTCAGTCTGAAATTTTACATCATGTCACAAAACGGCCGGCACGACTTTCCAGGTTTCCCTGGCGTTACCCAAACCAACACCCATGTTGTCGCTCACTACCAAAAAGAGACTCGATGGCATGTCAAAAATATCTTTGGTCATTCTGGTCGAGGGTAGATTCTGTTTTGTGTCGGCTAGTCTGGGAGATCAACAACCAGGCACACGCAGTGTCCAGAGTGACTATCCGTCCCGGTAACGCTTCCAGGCTCACACATGGCGCATCATATATCGGTCCCTCATAGTGCCCTGTCGATTCTCCGACCTTCTTTCCCGATCTGAGTGCAGATGACGACTGAGTCTTTCTTTATGTGGCGTCGATAAGCTTCGTGAGGACGCAAGAATTTGCTGCAGTCGGTGACGTTACGATTGAGTTGACGTCTCGATCGCAAAGATGCGAAGCCCTCCGCATGCCGACACAGCTAGTGCAATCTATCCGTTGTACCTCGCGATCTCGCAACGACCTTCCCAATCTCTGATCCATACCTTTGCACAGCTCAGGACGACGATCCGCTTGTTGAACTTGTGACCCGTTGACGAAAGGCCCTGTAGATCTGTTGATGCTTTGCTCACTTCATTATGGCGACTTTAGGTGACTTTGTCTGACCATCAGCCGTGAAGCGGTGATGATAGGCCCCGAAGCTGCTCGCACGTACTTTCCGGGCATCTTTTAGGATAGACTGACTGAAGGGGTGACGGACTCACAAGATCGCCAGCATTGCCCTTGCGCTCTTGTTGGATATCGCTTCCACTAGCACTAGTGGTAGTGACGGATACTCGCTGCAAAGGCCGCAACATGCAACTAACGGCACTTTCGAAACTAAATCCGGAAGGAACAGCATGGCTTATGCAAACTCTTGAAGAGCATGTGGGGCTGCGCAGTCTTGTGACAACTATAGTGGACCAGCGAAGATCAGTTACGGGCATTCCGAGCTTGTTAAAACCTCCACTGAGATGCCACCTTGATGAGCGGTTCCACCTTGGCTGGCCCCTTCTGGACACCTTTGTCGGTGTCTTGCATTGTTACTGAGAGAGAACTTACTGTAAGGACGACCGGTAAGGCCACTGCCGGACAGCTCTGCCGTGCATCTCAAGGCAACTTGAATTTTGTCTTCTCGAGCTGATCACAATGCACGAAATGATGAAGTAGAATACTGCGCAACAGGGAAATTTTCGGTTCGGATCGTAAACCACCACCGGGTAAAGAAGAACACTCTGGTTTTGCACTCGTTTAATGATAAGATCGTGAACTATACCAGCGTTCAGGCTTACAAGAACATCATGACCAGCAAAGACCCACCGGCCAGAGAAGCAAGTACGTCCCGTAAGCCCGAGATCAAGCTAATCAGCAGCCAGTTGCGGACCTCAATCAATGAGTGCGTGGCCACAGAATCATGGTCTCGTCAAGGTTCATGCACAGTCATCCTTTCATTTCAATGCGGAGAGAGCGATGGGGGAGCCGTCGACAGGCTTTGAAGTCTTGACAGAGTTATTGCCATGACGTACAATTTTAGCTGGCTGCGCATGTACAGACGTCTTATAGGGCGAGCCCGGTCCCATCGCCCCACCGGTACAAGCTCAGCATCTCCCGGCGGCGCTCTACGGAAGCTTGCATGCCTCTTCCACGCATCTGCTGCAAGGCTGAGAGCATTATGTTACGGAAATTTCTCTGCAGTGACCCGGTCAGCCCTGATGACGCCATTCGTGATCAAAGGAAATATGTCCCATGTCCAGTAATACGTACCTGGTATTCCGTGTTCAGAGTGACAATGCAAGCTTCATGCGCACGCACTATCACTTCGCATGCGCGTACTATGTTTGGGCTCGCTTCTCCCTGCAGCTTATCTGCGATCAATAGAAGCAAGAAGCTGCCCTGCAGGAGGTATATTCCGAAGAAAAATGGCATGAAGCTTAGGTCTGGGTCAAGTTCAAGTATGTCATTAAGTGCCTCAGCTGCAGAGACTGCGTGCCCGGTGGCGGTGACGAAGCTTTGCGACGATATCCAAAGGTCGTTATCATCCAACAGCGAGATTGGATCCCACTTTCCGTTCAATAGAACATGAAGAGTATGCATAAGATATGTGCCGTACGTCACTACAATCCGAGCATGCATGATTGACTCTTGCGACAATGGGTTTGTTGTGCCCGATGTTGCGCCGCTTGGGGCTGAGTCGTGTGCGTCAGTGCTGTTTTCAAGGACAGTACGCTGTTGCATCTCTTGTAGTGATCGACCATATGCATCCAACCGTTGGCTGATCTCCTTTCCGTAATCGTCCCAGTCAGTTTTTGTGCCAAATCTGGGGTGATTCCTTGCATGCGTAAGATCCACAATCTCGCCGAGGATTGTCATCAGTGGTAGGAAAAATTCGAATATGGAGTGGCCGGCGCATTCGAAGGCAGGACCTCTTCGGCGAAATGTGGAATCTGGTAAAGATTGAGCGGAGTTTTCGAAGAAGTCGCCAGATTGCCATACGTGATCGTCATAGGGTTGCAGAAGGCCTGAGCATTCCACGTCGGTGAACGAAAGCGGTCGATTGTAGCACAGAGCTAGATGTCTGCATTGGGACGTTAGTACTAGAGGTTTAGTCGAAGGCAAACGTAAACATACCGATCCATTGTGTACAAAAGCCACCACATACGCCTACGTTCCTCGCGCTGTTCCTCAGTTGGATCCATAACAGTGTTACGTCTGTCGAAGCTGCCAGAGGTATCTTCATCATACAGGTCCGGTGGTGGAGTAACGACCTCTTTGCCCAATCTCATTTCTCGGGCTAAGGACCATGCCGCGTTCCACCAACGTAAAGAGGCCGCTTTATATTCGCTTGCAGAAGTCACCACTCCCAGATTCACGTAGGTCGCTATGTCGTCTAGGTTACCGAAGTGCAAGTCGAGGCCAATGTGCTCTTCGGAAAATTGCGGTGGCATCCCGAAGCCGCCCATTGTGACACCTTGAACTATGCCAGCATTGTTATACATGGCTGACTCTTGCTCGGATGCTTCTGGTGTTTGATGTACCAATGGTTTGAGAAGTTCGATGGTGAGGTTGATAAGCTTCTCCGACATCTGACTGCGTGTCACTGGCGAAGAGGCTAGGTACGGAGATTCGCCGGTCAGACATCCAATCCAGAGCATACTTGCTAACAAAGCCGGACTGCAGACTCTGGGATTCTCTCCTCTGAGAAACGAGTTCTTCCTGAAGACGTGGCCGAGGACGTACGGAGACACTGGTTGCATATATACTGCCGAAGAGCTCTCAAAGTACAGCTCTAGAAGATCACACGCCAGAGAAAGAGGCATAATATTTGTGAGATATGGCATCACTGGTTCAAGGACCGGATATCGTAGAGGCTGTGTTGATCTGGGGCGATTTCCGCTAGAGTACAAAGTGGCAGACGGAGAAGGTAACATCCAAGTCGGCGAACCAGAAAGGGGGGAAGGAGCTGCAAAGTCCAGATGCGGAACGTCTTCGGGCAGTGGCTGCGGCATGTATGCAATGGAAGGATGACCTGAGAATTCAATAGTATGATCGTTAGAGGGAATTGTCCGGTTCATGGTCGGATGGATCATGGCGTTCGGCGACTGATATTCGAGGCTTTGTGGAAACTCGTGCATGTGTTGGAAGTCGTGTTGAGGTAACCCGTGGGTTTGAATCCGAGGTGGTTGTGGTGGATGAAGATGATCGTCATGAGATTGCGTGACATGTTCCGTAACAGAATCGATGGCACTCATACTCATGGTTCGGCTTGTGTAGATCTGCGAAGGTTTCCTTGCCCTGGTGTCCACCAGACTATTGGATCGACTAGGAACGAAAGGAGCCGGGAAAGTTGACTGATTGTTGGACGGTGTGGGGCTTTCATTATGTGCCCTCTCGGAAGCAGTCTCTTGTGACTGTGGCGTTGCAATTGCCGGCTCCTCACTTGGCTGCATGCCCTGGTCTGAGGATGCCGCAGCGGCAGCTTGCTGCTGGGCTATTTCTTTGCGCGAGGCCTTGCCGCGCTTCTTGCGTTCACGAAGATATGCGCATATCAAACCAAACTCTGATGCAATGTCAGTTCAGAGTCATGGAAATACTCTATCAATACCACAAAAGCTGTCGTAGCACGGTGGTGCCTACCTATACAATGTGAACAAGCTATGTTTTGTCAGTTCATGCCTTGCAAGAAGGTCGGGGAGGACATTACGTTTCTGCCCGTCGCATTTTGTCCTCAATTGATTGCATTGATCGCAGGCTCGGCTGATCCTGCGTCGCACGGGTCCTGATGTTCGGCCTAATCGTTCGTGAAGCATTGTGCCTTGGTGCGTGCGGGGGGCTGCAGCTAATGGTCCGTTGGCGTACGGCAAGCGACGAGGCTTACCCACAGCATTGCCACTTAAAAGGACATTCGGGCGTTGATGGAACTGTAGTGTCTCGTACTGCAACGAACTTGTGCGTGAAGGTCCGGTGTGTTGTGCGACCAAGGCGTGGTGTTGCTGCGAGTCGACAGTGTTCGGCGTGTGGAGAAGGCTGAACCCCGGCGGGTATTGATGGAGACTGGTGGACATATTGTTCCTAGCGTCCGTCAAATGACCGCACTACAGAGTCCAATTCCGAGGACAGCAGATTCAAGGCTCCGACTGTCAATGTGAGCACAGAAAACGTTGGGGTCACTGGCTGAAGAATGTCGAGTAATTGAAAGGTGGCGAGTGCGCACTGAGGCGTTATTCAATATCTCTAGTTCCGCGGCCCAGGGTAAGAACTTTTGCCGTCAAAGCATGGCATGAGCGTATGCAGGTCGGCCGTTACCGTTCGAACGGTATCGCGATGTACCTCAGTACATAACAGTTGCCGGACAGCCCTCCGCCTCCGCAACGGGTTTTAGATCGCAGGGCAGTAAGACTTCAATAGTGCTCGGAAAGCTACCTGTCCAGTCCTAATCAAGGATAGGCAGACTCGTCCCTTCTCTGTAGCCAGCTGCATCGTGCGTTTGGAACGTCTCTGGACCGCGTGCAGCAGTAGTTTTGGACAAGCATGGTGCGCAGGTTTGCACGTGCGTTTGCTCAAAAGTCGAGATGCTCTGCCTCCGTCCCGTCTCTCAAGTCACTGGTGTAAGTCTGTGTGCACCCCTGCAAGCAGCGACCAGGATCCCGCTGCACACCACCAGTTCCACGTTGAGCACAGTCCACAATCCGCTGGATCGTCCGTGATGCGAGCTTGAACATTTACGTCCCGAACTGCTCGCCACGAGCTAGGCAGCATAGTCTGACGATGGTAAATTATTGGTGGATTAGAGCCATCCCGACTATGTGAGACCGGTTCTAAAAAGATGGAGGCCGCATCATTTCGTACCAATTCCAGCCACTGCAACGTTCTCCGAGCTTTTTTGGAGGACAAGTTGAACCGTGATCGGCGGCCGCACCCCGTAGCCCTGGTGGACCTAACGGCACGAAAGCTGGTCTGTGTGCGCGCCTCTTGTCTGCCTCAAGACGCGATAGCTCTTGGCTCGCTGTACTCGCTTTGTGTTGCTTGAGATCATGACCACGATGTTGATGATGTTACTTATGCCACGTCAGTCGATGCGTGAAATCGCGCATTCAAGTTTGACGTGATTTGTTGTTGAGGCCTACAGGGAAGATGCTGTGCGTGAAAACCAGCCATTTCAGTACCTTTTGTATCGACTCCACATCTCCAGGAACCCGTGGCAAAAATTCTGTCCGGCGGGTCACCCGGATATGGAGAGATCGGTGCCACAACTGTATGCAGTTGAAGCGATATCGTTTCCAAGACTTAGCTCGGAATGAGTGCCTCGGATCCAGTTATCGAATCTGACAGACTGGATGTCACTCACGGTAGCTTTGGTATCAAGGCGGAACGAGAATAGGTAGAAGCAGTGCCTCGCAATGGCGTCGGCAGACCTGTCTCGTGGCAGTGTGAATATCTAGCGATGTCTGGACCCGGTTACGACATCCTGCACATCCAGCGGCTTTCCATCAGTTGCGCCTGAGAAAGGCGTACCCTGTGGCTTGCAGATTTAATGATCCTGGGCTGGCGTGTCTTGAACGGAGTGTGGCCCTCCGCTCAGAAGCATCAAATCGGAGCATTAGACAGCAAGCTAGTCGATCTGAACTTCCACACGTCTCGCGATACTGCAGCCGGCGGATCGCTCCGCATCTTCACGGTTAGCGTATGCTACGCCGGTGACCACTGACAGCTTGGCTAAATCTCACTAGTGGAGGCTGCTCGGCACACCTTTCCAATTGCAAGATGCCTTTCATGCGAAGCTTGCTCCGCGTGTCGATACCGACATCCTTCGTATGAATGGGTTGTCAAGTCGAGCCCGGATGCAGCCACCGAAGGTGACCTCGTTAGTAGCCTTTCGAGACCTTACTGAAGTGAGAGAGTACCACCAGCCGCACGGTAGTGAGAAACCTGGCACAGCGGTTATTTGGAGATCAAGACCGTGTTACTTCGCGGTCGTTGTCCCAGGTTTGTTTTACAGCGAAGGTGCGTGATAGGGGCACCTAGGTAGCAAGGTACACACACCTCAGGCAGTCGAGTACCAGCAATGCTGGGATCCAAAGGCAGGCAGTCGCAGGCAGTAGCGAACAGAGGTGCGTATTGGTCAGACGTCGGCAATGCACTCTGAACGTCCGAGGGGTTTGTCGATTGCAACAATGTGGTAGCAGCTGCGGTGGGCGGTTCATGGATGACTGGACATTGAGTCAGTCGGAGCGGGAACCAGATCGAGTCGCCTTGTACGAGCAGAGGTCATGCTGCGAAAGCGAAAAGATAAGAACATGTTCTGTTGCGATTTGTTTTCTGCAACATGAGACGTGGTGATCGCGATAAGGGGATCAAAACGTTCGGCGTGCTTTCCTTGCAGACGTCTTGACCCGCTAATTACCAAATGAGGCAAAGAGCGCTTACGTCACCAACTTCGGAGGCGGCAATTGACGGGGACATTGAAGGCTCTACCAAATGTGACTATACCGGCCATCACCAACAATTGATGCTAAAACGCATCTTGAACACACCACTCCGAAAAGCAAGGATCAACACCATCATGTCTGTCGAGAAGATCACCACTATCTCGCCTATTACCAACAAGCCAATTCTTACACGCAATGGCCTCTCAGATGCCGATATCCTGGCCATACCCGAGACAGCCACTCGCGCTTTCGAGACGTTCAGACGCACTTCGCTAGCTGAGCGACAACAAATCGTCAAGAAGGCTCTCAAACTGCTCGATGAACGCCAGGATGCGTTGGGCAAAGAGCTCACAGAGCAGATGGGTCGCCCTATCGCATACACGCCCAAAGAAGTCACAACAGCCGTTATGCGGGGCGAGTACCTGCTGAAGATCAGCGACGATACCCTCAAAGACACACCTGGTGAGGCTGAGAAGGGCTTCAAGCGCTATGTCAAGAAGGTCCCCTTGGGCCCGGTGCTGATCCTCTTCCCCTGGAACGTACGTCAGTCATGCCCAGCATATGAACGAATGCTGACGAGCAAATAGTACCCTTACCTCACACTCGTTAACTCTCTTGTACCTGCTATTCTTTCTGGCAACTCAGTCATCTTGAAACCATCTCCCCAGACGCCAACCAGCGGAGAGCAGATTCAGAAGATCTTCTCGGATGCAGGTCTGCCAGATGGCGTGCTTCAGGTCTTCCACAGTGGTTCTATCACTCAAATCGAGGCTATTGCCAGGTCACCGCAAATTCAGCTCGTTTGCTTCACTGGGTCTGTTGCAAATGGCCTTGCTGTGCAAAGTGC
Organism: Didymella exigua CBS 183.55; assembly: GCF_010094145.1. Classification (NCBI taxonomy): domain Eukaryota; kingdom Fungi; phylum Ascomycota; class Dothideomycetes; order Pleosporales; family Didymellaceae; genus Didymella; species Didymella exigua. The sequence goes on from NW_022984789.1 coordinate 203,984, forward strand.
TGCAAACGACAGGGTGCCTCTGCGTGTAGGACTTGAGCTTGGAGGCAAAGATCCTGCTTATGTGCGGTCAGATGTTGACATCAAATGGGCGGCAGAGGAAATTGTTGACGGAGCGATCTTCAACTCCGGTCAGAGCTGCTGCAGTGTTGAGAGGGTGTACGTTGATGAGAAGATTCACGACGATTTCGTCTCAGCGGTACAGGATGTTCTCAAGGGCTACAAGCTCGGTGATCCTTTCGACAAGGATACTCAGATCGGTCCCGTGGTGTCTAAGAAGTCTGCAGAGACTGTACAAGCACATATCAAGGACGCTGTCGAGAAGGGTGCAAAGAACGCTACGCCCGAGAACAAGAGCTTCAAGAATCCTCCTGCAGATGGCAACTACGTTGCTCCTACTCTACTCACTGGTGTCACTCACGACATGGCCGTCATGACCGAGGAGACGTTCGGGCCCATCATTCCTGTTATGAAGGTTAAGGACGATGCTGAGGCGATCAAGCTTATGAATGACAGCCAGTTTGGTTTGACTGCAAGTATCTGGACTAAGGATACCGAGAAGGGGCACGAGCTTGTGGATGATGTAGAGGCTGGCACAGTATTCGTCAACCGCTGCGACTATCCAGCACCGGTAAGTCGCAATGCATTCATATATTTGACCATCACTGATATACGTAGGATCTCGCGTGGGTCGGCTGGAAGGATTCTGGCAAAGGACAGACACTGAGCAAGTTCGGCTTTGATCAGTTCGTCAAGCTCAAGAGCTATCACGTTAAGGATTATCCGAAATAGATGGTACTGCATGAAGGCAACTGGTACGACAGGCCACGCTAAAATGAGACATGTGGTTTCTCCCTGCCATCAGTCAACCTAGCGTCATAGTGAACCGTTACGTACAAGCTAAGATGACAAATGGCTGTTCTGGGAACGGGATGGATGTTACACATCATCTTCTCACTTAATAATCGATGACTCGACACAATTCGATGAAGCAACTCGAAGACCAGCACTGCATGAAGCAAAGATCTTCAACCAGAGGCAACGATCGAGTCGCGCACGCAATCGCGTGTTCACCTGATATGGCGTTTTGCGCTGTGCTACATGCGGTACGACCTGCATACGCCCAACCGGTGGGTCCCTAGCAACGTTCGTCCACGGATGTGAGATGACCTGTCTCACCCATATAGGTCCACTACAACTTACAGCAAGGCGGAACGTTGACAGCACAGCTGAGCACATGCGTTTCTGGTACCTGACTGAAGAATGCGACCCTGTATGCAAGGTGTGGTTGCACAAGTACGATGCTGCCGATATACCGAATGCAGGTCTGGATGTCTAACGCCTCTGCATCATGTTCGGTCAACGGCGTTCGTGAGTACTCTCAGGCGGTGAGACCATTCCTCCTCTATCTTCGGCTCCAAATCTCGACTCACCTGTTGCCATTACTAATTAGCCGCACGGAATTGCTTAAGCTCGTCGGAATACCAGGCTTCACTCAAGGCATCTATCGTTATCAGCATTCCAAGGCGCACCGGCCCGTAGCCTCTCGCTTCTCTCATCGGTACTTATGGAATGTCCGGTTTGTAGCGAGCAAGGGATGTTTCAAAGCCACGCGGCGGAAATTTTGTTCAACGAGTCGCTTGGGAGACCAATCCAACACCTCTCTCTCATACATATGCATATGCCTTTAAGTAGTCGGCCCTTCTTTCCCTGCCCTTCTCTTGACTTCCATAATCGCTCGATCTAGTGATCGTCTTCTCTATCGTCTGGCACTCTTTCATCTGTACTATTAGCTTGCATCATCGCTCTGTTCTGGCCTCATATCTTCTTCAACTCTTTGATCATTGTGTTTTCTTGCTGGCTTCGTTGCCCATATACCCTCTTTCGCTCTCGAGCTTCGATATACCCACGTTCCTTCCACAACGCCCCAATAACTCCACTCCCCCTCCCTTTGAATTGCATCACACTCCCATTGCTTTCGCGTCAGACCAGTCGATTGGAGTCATGGCCTTTAAGGATGTCATCTTGAAGATCCAACGATCTTTCCTCTGCTGCAGCAAGCGTGAGCGGAAATGTCCACTGGATATTGTAGGCTTCCACGTTCTCAGCAGGAAACACGAATGACACATACACTAACTCAAGAATAGGGTTCGCCGACCAACGTCCGTCGAGTCGATGTCTCTGGTACGCTTCCCGGCCTTACCGATGCCGAACGAAAGTATATCCGCGAGAAAGTCTCAAGCGATGCCATCCACCTCCTGGGCCTACAGTCTCATCCACCATCACATTCAACCTCCCAGCCAACAACCACCCCACCATCCCCTGAACATTCCCTCCGACATGAGCCTAATTCGACAATGTCTTCTCGAGAGCCTTCCATGGCACTGCTGAACACTGCCTCCAAAGACCTGCCTGACGCACTTCCCACTCCTCCACGACAGACACACCCACCCACATCTCCACCTTCAGCCAGAATGAAGAGAATGTGGGCCGGTGTCAAGAGACTCAGCAACAGCTCGAGCTGCAGGGATAGCTTGTACTCGAAGATCGGCGACGGCGAGAAAGCCAACGATCTATCTATGATGACACTGAACCTCGACTTCGATTCCGAGAGTCCTGGCAACAGAAAGCATGCTGACAGCCCTCGGACGCTAAGTCTAGCCTCGGGATTCGAGACGCAGAACACTGTTGGTGGACATTCGGATGTGAGTCTGCCGCTTACGAAGAACGGGAAGGTGGATGCGGCAGTCAAGGAGACCGAGGTTGTAGATAGCAGTGAGGATGAGGATCCGTTTATTGCTGCTGAGGGGAAAATGCTCAAGAAGTTCTGAATTTCGAGGCTGTAGAATGACTGGACACTGGACAGCGAGCCGAGATTACGACCGCATATGTATTTGTGCGATGTTATGACACCCAGCATGACAGAATAAGCAGGGATATCAAGAACCATTAAGATGTGCGACGGTCCGTTGTGACGGACTTGATAGCCAGTATTCAGGACATATCTCTCAGAAACAACACAGAAGTTACAACAAACTGTGGGATGCGCTCAACATTGTGATCATCAGCAACACCCACACTACATTTCGGAATCCGCTGGGAGAGCTACTTTGGCGCCCAGGTAGCTGACGTGTGACACATCTACAATTTATTTTTCGTATAATTTCCGCGAACACAACGCATCTCAAAGTAGTTGGTCAGACATGCCATAACTCTTGTGTTGAGGCTCTGAAGCAGTGTCACTCAGGGTCACCTCTTGTGCGTCGTCCCGAAGGTACCTCGGCAGAGGGTCTTAGACCTGCGTACCTGTGGTGCTTCAATGGTATACTCTTTTAATCTGCATCGTACGTGGGTGCGTTTTGTCTCGTCTCAGTCACGTCGGACAGCAGGGACTCGCTACCAGATGTACGCTCGCTGAATGTGGCCATGGCTCAACTCGTGGGTCTTCTCATCCTGTCATCTCCACATCTTGAGCCTTCCTCTTCTGTGCGCCTTGACTGTTCTCGATCTGCTTCTGGAACTTCGCCTGTAAGGACTCCAGAAGGACCTCCTTGACGACTGACAGACTCCCCACAGAAGCATGTGTCGCGCCCTCGATGATTGCATCTGGATCAGAACCAACATCTCCCTTCATCCAAATCTCTGTGATCTCGTCTCTTGAAGCCAAATATCCCACTGCACAAGCCGCAACGATATCCCTGTGCTCTGCCGGACAAGGGTCCAGTATCCTGATCAGATCATTTTCATCCTTTGAGTCTGGATTGCGGATGAGCGCTGCAACGCCTCCGCAGACCATGTCTACACAGTCGATCCCTGCATCTGTGATTGCTGCGCTGGCAACTGTGATACAGCCCGCCAGAACGTTCAGTAAGCCCCATCCACTTCCACTGGCGTGCGCATCGCCCCACCAGCCGTCCTCATCTCCTTCGAGGATCGTGACTACAACCTCCACGCCGCTCTTCGGCCAGCGCTCTCCGATTATCACACCTCTCAATGCGGTTTCCAGGTGTACGCCGAGGTCACGCTCGGTACTGTCACGTATGTAGCCTCTCCTGTGCCGTGTTGCGAAAGGCGCAAACTTGACAGTAGTAGTGAGAAGAAGTGAAGGGCTGAAAGGTGCGCTGCGGGGCAATGGCTTCGGTCCTTGAATCGAGGCCACGATCTTAAGTGAAGACGCAGGTTTTATTAACGTCGAGGGCGGAATCGAAGAGGAAGAAGGTATTTCGAGGTATGCAGAGCCTGAGGCGGAGGGTACAATGGCGGTTTGCAAGTCTGGTGCATTGTTAGCATCTGTCTGAGCCACTGCTCTACTTCTCTGTGCCTGTGCATGGTTGAAAGGCGCAACCACGACCGGGTGACCCAAGTAGAAAGCCAGGGAGGCCTTTTCGAAGCTTGCATGTTGACTTACAGATCCTGCGAAGCTTGTTCGGCCCTCTTGTTCTTGTCGGTCTTAGAGTCTGAAGATATGCAGGCTCTCTCAGCGTCCGAGCAAAGACCGGCGCATGTGTGCCTCCGCTGGGCGCATTGTTTCTTCTCCTATCCGTGTTCGCTGCCATCATGTGGTATAGCTCTGCTTAAGCTTTACGAATGTGCAGTGGAGTTCTTCTAGATGACATAATGCCATCGCCAAGACTTCGCGCGTCCGAGCGCGCCGTGACTGCCTTCTCAATTTTCTCTGGCAAGTTTTGCTTCCTCACACACACGCGCACTAGGTACGTTCGCACCATATCCTCTCTCACGCCCTCTGATGATTATACCCCTGAAATTCAGTTCACTGTGATCATCAATGAACATGGAACACATGCACCACCAAATGATTTCGACACCAGCTCGCAACTTTCGCACAGACGAAAAGGGAGCCTCAGCTGACTTTGTACAGCTCTCTGAACATCCGCGCCCAAGCGAACTTCGCTACATCATGTAGTGCAACGAGACGTTCCTGGTCTTCGACGGCCACCAGCTGAGACGTTCGTTCGAAGCTACTCTTACCCCACAGTACAACGGACCCGGCGCCCACCATGTCTTGCGTTCAATCTGTCGCAAGCACATGTCGAAGTGTCCGTTCACTTAGCGGTACCAGCCCGCGCCTGGTCATTGATTTGACAGGTGTGGGCTTCCGTGCATACTGTAAGCTCTACCTCGCTTTTTACATCATGCTCTCCGGAGCGCGCTCCAATGATGACGTGTATTCAATTTCAGTTCTGCTACAGAATTCAATGTCGACAAACCCATACCACAAGCTTACCTTTGTCTGATCTTATCAACTTGTTACTACCTTATCAACAAACGTTGAAGCGGACATATACTGACATACCGCGCAGAACATGAATACCCGTACCGCTAGAAGGACTCTCTTATGGTCAATGGTAAGCGCATCAATCTTTCCTCCCTCTCCCAGTACCATTTGTTATGAAGAAACCCAAGTTATATCCATTCTATGAATGTCTGTCGTTGGGTCACCCTCCCGCACGCTACCAGTCTCGGCTGGAATGATGCGTTGTGGAGTTGCACTGGATCTCTACCAATTGAAGGCGCGTAATGTTGGTCTCAGTACCGAAGATTGCGGCGGTTCGTTTTGAACTGCTGCGAAGGGAGGTCAACGCCAGGCGCAGGTTTTCACACGGCTTTCTGAACTTGAGAAATCCCATCTGTGCTCTACATTTGCACGGCTAGTCAGCGGCTAACTATCTCTCAGGTAGATTGAACCCTGTGACTGTTCATTCGTCACGAAAGTGCGCGTAGGAAGCGTCATTAGACGCCTTTGTAGATCTGCAATGAAAGCACTACCATGACCCATATCTTATCTTGACTGTGACTACGTGAACGTTCCGTTTCGAAGTTGGTGCATGCTAGTGGCATCAGCTTATAAGTTATAAATATCGAGCTGAGATCGTTCCTTCTAAGATTGGCGGTCAACAATGCGAATACCGTTTGCAGGATCTACTTCACACATAACGTTCTGAGCTCAAATGCGGCTCTCACTGTATGCACGGCGTCGCATTCATTTTGGCCGTAATCTTACGGCTCCTGCGCATCATTGCTTCTAGCACGACGTTTCAGAACTCGAAGTCGCTGCTAGCGTAGCGGTCTTGGCAAGCTGGCATCATCAACGAACAAGCACAGGAAAGCTGTCCGTAGAAATATCGCCCTTCCGTAGCCTTGCGTCTCCAATTTCCTTGTCTCGGTATTGCCGCTCCGGTAGGCGCCACCAATCCGTCCGCAACTTTCTCAACGCCGTCGGTGGCCTTAGCGAAATCATCATCGGCTAAGGAGCAGGAGCGGCACCAGGAGGCCTCCAGGATCGCGCGGCCACGCAGGACCACCACGAGCTCCCACGGGACCCTCCCAGGCCTTTCACAGCACCTTCACGGACCCTCGCATTGCCAGCAACTAGCATTGTCTCCCATCGAACACTCCGCGCCCGCTTTGAAGGCGCCGCGCTGCGTTCTGCGATTTGGTGATCTGGCGGGTCGAAGGTCGACCGGGGTGTTCAAGGGATACTGCAGCGCAACCCCAATCTGCAGTACCGCAATCTGAATGTTGCCCTTACATTCATCATCGCCGAAAGGGAAGATGCATCGCCATGCATACTCGAACGGGGCTTATCCTTCGCAAGGAAGCACCTTTTCGATTCAACCTCACAAGTACGTTCAGCCGCCGCAATGCTCAGCACAGCATTGCCGTCGCCGCTACCCTCGATCTTGCACGACGACAAATCCTGGAAGTCAGATGCTAATCACCAGTGCTCTTGCAGGTTTCAGCCTCGGTCACAACCTGCGCTCAGGCGGCGGAGGCAATTGATTCAGCGCCTACTCCTCTTGGGCTCGGTGTTTCTTACAGCATTCTACTTCATCTTCCCCGACCTGCGACCGAACCTGGGCTCTGGTCCTCTAAGCTACCTGACCACGAGCGATGATTCGCAACTCGAGACTGTCCGCTACTACGACCTCAACAATGTACAAGGCACCGCACGAGGGTGGGAGAGGGAGGAGAGGATATTGATCTGCGCCCCTCTGCGCGATGCATCGCCGCATTTGCCCATGTTCTTCAGCCATTTGCAGAACTTGACGTACCCGCACAACCTCATCGATCTGGCATTTCTAGTTGGAGATTCCAAGGACAACACTATCGCGCTGTTGACGGAGAAGTTGGAGGAGCTGCAAGCCAACCCGGATCCCAAGAAGACATTTGGCGAGATCTCAGTTATGGAGAAGGACTTCGGACAGAAGGTCAACCAGGATGTTGAGTCCCGTCACGGTTTCGCTGCGCAGGCTGGCCGTCGCAAGTCGATGGCTCAGGCGCGTAACTGGCTTCTAAGCGCAGCTCTGCGACCTACTCACAGCTGGGTATACTGGAGGGACGTCGATGTCGAGACAGCGCCGTTTACTATTCTCGAAGACCTCATGCGACACAACAAGGACGTCATCGTGCCAAGTACGTTCGAATGCACTTGGAGCGTAGTCAACAACTAACCTCTTCGTAGACGTCTGGCGCCCACTTCCTGACTGGCTCGGTGGAGAGCAGCCTTACGATCTCAACTCTTGGCAAGAATCTGAGACCGCTCTCGCGCTCGCTGATACCCTTGACGAAGACGCTGTCATCGTCGAAGGTTATGCAGAGTACGCTACTTGGAGACCGCATCTGGCCTACCTTCGCGACCCATACGGCGACCCAGACATGGAGATGGAGATTGACGGTGTCGGCGGTGTCAGTATCCTGGCAAAGGCAAAGGTCTTCCGTTCTGGTGTCCACTTCCCTGCTTTCAGTTTCGAGAAGCACGCCGAGACCGAAGGATTTGGCAAGGTATGTAGCCTCAGGCATTGCAGCTGTTCTGAGGAGACTGATATTGCGGCAGATGGCCAAGCGCATGAAGTTCTCCGTCGTTGGTCTCCCCCACTACACGATTTGGCATCTTTATGAGCCTAGCGTCGACGATATTCGACACATGGAAGAGATGGAGAAAGAGCGCAAAAAGAAGGAAGAAGAAGAGAAGGCCAAGAAGGAGAAAGAGGAGAAGATGCACGCGCAATTCGATACGAAGTCATCTGAATGGGAAAAAGAGAAGTCCGAGGTCCAGGACCTCGTTCAGAAGGCCAAGAACGAAGAGAAGGCTCGTGCCGAGAAGGAGCAAGCCGAGAAGGAACGCGTGAAGGCCGAAAAGACAGAAGGAAAGACAGAAGAGAAGAAAGGAGAAGAGAAGAAAGGAGAAGAGAAGGAGGGGCCGTAAACGTTGATTGTACGTAATTTTGTTGCATTTTCAGGCGAAGCGCTCCTCTAATCAAATCTAGACGCGCTTTTCAGAAGTAGCAGGTGGCAGAGCTGGCTGGCTCTGCTCTTTTCATCCCTTCCCTGTGAGGTGACATCTCCAATGGCTTATTGAGCGTTACGTATGGCTTGAGTGGTCACTGCTCAACCAGAATCGGCCTTCACGACCCTGGTGGACTTGGTGAGCCCACCAAACTCTTACCTTCCGAAACTACAGTAGGTCATGGTGATCACGACTTATGTGGATGCGGAAGCGGCCACTTCTTTATATTTCGGCCACGTACACGACTCGGGAAGCCGGTCTCTTGTTTTGAGTTTTAGAGTGATGGTAGTTTTGGTGACGGATATTCCCTCTCAAGTAGATCTTGTATACATTAGACCGTTGTTGCATTTAAAGCGTTCGAAGCTCGATAGTAAGCTCTGAGCGATGCGTTTGTAATAATAGTATTACGCTGCGAAACATGTAAAGGGTTCCGAACTTTGGCGATATTCTTAGAAGCTCAACGCGGACAACCTGGCCTTTGCGGAGAGCGTTGGAGACCTCCGACTTGGCATAGGTAAGCTTCGATGTCGAGTGCAACTTTAGAACGTATTCACCAACATTGATGCCCGCAGCTTTTGCTTAACGTGTCCAAACCAGAAGCCTACGGTTTACGGTAGCGCAAACATTTCACGACTTACAAGCAGCCGTGCTACGAGCGATGCGTGTTCTCTTCTAGTGAGCTTTCGAACGGGATATATATCTATACCTGTATCCCCTCACAACAACTACATACATATCGCGCCCGCAACGCCTGTGCCGCGTCGTTTACACAAATAGCTATAGAGCGCCACGATGTCTAGCGAAGAAACCGAGTTCGATGCCGCGACCCTCCACCACGATGCGCCAATCATCCACGAGCCTCGACCCATCACCGTCGCAATTAACCCGGTCGCGCTTGTAGTAACAGAATGTATCACAGTCACGTCAGCTATGCGCAAGCATGCTCGCTGGGCGCATTCGTCAGTCGCAGCGATCCTAGGCGGGTCATCGAATAAGACACCTGCTGTCCAGCGGCGGGACCGTACAGGACAGGGGATAATCAGCGGCGGAGAGCAAGAGGAGGCTGTGCCGAGTAGGTGGGGCCTGCGAGGGAAGAAAGGGAAGAGCTTGCAGGACAATCCTCTTATGTCTGCATTCGCGCGCCTCAGAAATGACCTGAAGGGCTGCAAAGGTAGATGATGTGCTCGAGACGCCGGCCAGGGCTCTACTAACGCCGCAGCAGATATCAGGACCTTCGATACCCCTTCGATGCTACATCCCTTCCTCCAAGTCATTCGCTCCTCGTCTACGTCTGCGCCGATCACTTCGCTCGCCCTCATCGCCATCACCAAGTTTCTCTCCTACGGCGTCATTGGCCATGACTCTCCTCGCCTGCCAGAAGCGATGCAACAGCTCTCTTCCGCCATCACACATTGTCGCTTCGAAGCGAGCGATTCGGCCGCCGACGAGATCGTACTCCTGCGTATATTGAAGCTGATGGAGGGCATGATATCAGGGCCTGGCGGACAGGTCTTGGGAGATGAGAGCGTCTGCGAGATGATGGAGACAGGCCTGAGCATGTGCTGTCAAGCGAGGCTTTCTGAGCTGCTTCGGCGCTCCGCGGAAATTGCCATGGTCTCTATGTGCCAGGTCATCTTCCGCAGGCTGAAGACGCTAGAGATCGAGTCGCCAGAGGAGCTCGAGGCTCTGGATGAAGAGCTGGAAGGACAGAACGAGCCGGACGGCCTAAAGATGGATCCCTCTGCGAACGGGCAGGGCGACATTGCGCAGTCCAAAGTCGAGTCACCGCAACAACCTGGCAACTCAGAAGCAGGCACAGAGGACCGCGAAGATGCAGCCAACCCAGCGAGCAGCACACTAGATCTGCCCGCAACTGTAGAAGGCGAAAAGGCCCCTGTTGAAATAAGGCCGTACTCGTTGCCATCTATACGAGAGCTTTTCAGAGTCCTGGTCGATCTGCTGGACCCGCATGACCGCCAACATACAGATACCATGCGCGTTATGGCGTTGCGCATCGTCGACGTTGCGCTGGAAGTTGCCGGGCCTTCGATAGCGAGCCACCCAAGTCTTGCGAACCTCGCAAAGGATACGCTCTGCAGACACCTGTTCCAGCTCGTCAGATCAGATAATATGGCTGTGCTGAATGAGTCTCTCCGTGTCGCAGGAACCCTCCTCGCTACTTGCAGATATGTGCTGAAGCTGCAACAAGAACTCTACCTCTCTTACGTGGTAGCATGTCTCTTCCCAAGAGTCGAGATACCTCAAGAGCCCGGGATTGACCAGTCTTTGTACGAGGGTGTACCACAAGCCCCGAGTTTGATCAAATCCGCAACACAACAAGCACCTGGCAGTGGCCGCGCAACGCCAGTGCCTGTCAAGGACAGGCGGCAGCTTGGTCTCGAGGGCGGTGCTCGTAAGCCTGATGCCAGGGAAGCTATGGTCGAGAACCTTGGTGGGCTTGTGCGGATACCTTCGTTCATGGCTGAGTTGTTTGTCAACTACGATTGCGAGATCGATCGCGGAGATGTCTGCATGGACATTGTTGGTCTGCTCTCGCGCAACGCATTCCCTGACTCGGCGACATGGAGCACAGTCAACGTACCTCCACTATGCTTGGACGCACTACTTGGCTTCGTGCAGTCGATCGCTGATCGTCTGGATGATGATCCGGTGACCGAAGGATTCACAAGCGCACAAGCACTGCGCGAGCAGCGACTGCGAAAGAAGATCATCATTCAGGGAGCCACGAAATTCAACGAGAAGCCAAAGGCTGGCATCGCATTCCTAGTATCACAAGGTATCATCTCTGATCCAGATGACCCTAAGGCCATTGCCGAGTTCGTCAAAGGCACAACTCGAGTCGACAAGAAGGTCCTCGGGGAATTCCTCTCAAAGCGCGATAACGAACCTATACTGAAGGCTTTCATGAAGCTGTTCGACTTCCGCGGGCTGCGCCTAGATGAAGCTTTGAGGTTGCTCTTGCACACATTCCGTCTTCCCGGTGAATCTGCGCTCATCGAGCGTATTATCACAGACTTCTCGGAAGAGTACTACAACGCGGCGCAACCAGAAGAGATTGCCAACAAGGACGCAATCTTTGTACTTACCTATGCCGTCATCATGTTGAACACCGATCAGCACAATCCCAACCTCAAAGGCGACAAGCGCATGAAAGTAGAGGACTTCGCGAAGAACCTCCGCGGCGTCAATGACAACAAGAACTTCGATCCTGAGTATCTGCAAGCCATTTACGACTCTATCAAGACGCGCGAGATCATACTACCTGAAGAGCACAACGACCGCAACGCTTATGACCATGCTTGGAAAGAGCTGCTTGTCAAAGTCCAGTCGACCTCAAACATGATCATTTGCGACACCAACATCTTCGACGCAGACATGTTCGCGGCAACATGGAAGCCAATTGTGGCCACACTGTCTTACGTCTTTATGTCGGCGACTGACGACGCTGTGTTCTCGCGTGTCGTTCTGGGCTTCGACCAATGCGCGCAGATAGCCGCAAAGTATGGCTTGAGTGATGCATTAGACCGCATCATCTCCAGCCTCTCGTACATCAGTACATTGGCACCTGACGTGCCACCCAGCACCTCGCTCAACACCGAGGTCCAGGCCGATAAGAAGAGCGTCATGGTCAGTGAGACCGCAGTACGCTTTGGTCGAGACGGTAGAGCACAATTGGCAACTGTCGTCTTGTTCCAGGTCATCAAGGGCAATGAAGCCGGCATACGAGATGGATGGAACCATCTCATCCGTATCATGGTCAACCTCTTCATCAACTCCCTACTCCCGCCTTATTTCCTGTCCTTCCAGAAGACACTCGCATTACCTCCGATACCTCTCCAGAATCCTGCTCAGGTTATCGATCGAGCCGAACGCCCGACTGATGCAGGTATCTTCTCCGCCTTCACATCGTACGTGTCGAGTTTCGCGAACGACGAGCCGCCAGAACCTTCAGACCAGGAGATCGAGTACACCCTCTGCACTGTCGACACAGTCAAGGAGTGTCATTTCGAAGACATACTCGCAAACATCAGTCAGCTTCCCGTCGAGGCTCTCCGGTCACTGCTTCAGTCGCTGCTGGAACACATCCCAGAGGATGGTGAGCCAAGGGTGATTGTGGTCAAGCCAGAAGTACCTGGCCAAGCGCCTCGACCGAACGGCAACAAGGTCAAGGGTAAAGGACCCATCTATGACCCGAGCCTAGTCTTCGTCCTCGAGCTGGCGACCGTCCTTGCGCAGCGTGACGAAGAAACTGTCAAGGAGCTTGCGAAGGACGTCACAGATGCTCTGTCCAGTGTCATTCGTGACGCGCCCAAGCACCACCCAGTTGTAATCGCTCGATCTGTTTACTACCTCCTCGGTTTGCTCAAGGCCAGCAATGATTATGACTTCGTCCGCGCGCCTGTGCTTCTGCACACGTTCTCAAGCTTTGATGAAACACTGCTCAAGGAGTGCTCGCAACCGCTCCTCCACGGCTTGTCGGAATGTTGCAAGGGCCCAGTTGCTCTCCGCAGCGAATTAGCAGGTTCTCCGGATTTCTGGACGATCCTGAGCCGACTGTGTGCCGTACCTGAAGCTGCTGGTGATGTCTTCCAGCTTGTCGAAGACCTCGCTACCTCGCCACAGCCCTGCATCACTGCGGACAATTACGAGGCTACAATTGCGCTGCTCAATGAGTTCGCTACGCAAGCACAGGTCGGTGCTCGCGAAGAACAGCTGCACGACCAGGCTGCTCGGCGTGGCAAGGGCCAGAAGCCCAAGAAGCCCGAGAGCACGGAAGTTGTTGTCCGTGGTAGCAAAGCTATGACTATCGTGTTCCAGCTGTCGACCAAGGTACCAGCATTCATCGAACATTCACATCTCGAAACGACCGAAGGTAAGCTACCCCATCTCCATCGCCACTCGGGAAGTCCGAAGCTGACATGACACAGCATGGACAGCATACTGGTCACCCATCCTCAAGACCCTGGCTCACCAATGTCTGAATCCTTGCCGCGAAATCCGCTCCAACGCCTTCGCCTCCATCCAGCGTACCCTACTATCCTCTGACCTCGCCTCCCCCGACCACAAAGAATGGACCGCAATCTTCTCCTCGGTCCTCATGCCTCTCATAACCTCTCTCCTGAAGCCGGAAGTTTACCAATCCGACCCGCTCGGCATGAGCGAGACACGCGTCCGCGCTGCCACCCTCCTCTCAAAAGTGTTCCTGCACTACCTCGTGTTGCTGAGCGAAGTCGAAGCCGACAAGGAGTTCCTCGACCTGTGGCTCAAAATCATCACGATCATGGACCGCCTGGTCAACAGTGGGCAGGGCGACATGGAGGAGGCGGTTGGCGAGAATCTGAAGAATATGCTGCTCGTGCTGAGTAACGGAGGATACCTCGTGTCCCCGGATGAGGAGCCTGAGAAGGAACAGTTGTGGAGGGAGACCTGGAAGAGGATCGACAGGTTTCAGCCGGAGTTGTTCAAGGAGTTGTTCCCCGAGGAGGCAGACAAGCCGAAGAGGAGTAAGGATGAGAGGGGGAGTAGGGGTGAAAAGCCAAAGGAAGAGGCTGCCGAGCCGAATGGGGAGACGAAGGATATGGTTGTTGGGGAGGGGAAGGAGGGGGCTGTGACGGAGAGCTAAAACTCTTGCGTTTGAGCGAAGCTTGAGTGTGTTGAGGGTGCACCTGTACTGACTCCGCCTTGCATGTCTATATCGCATCGATAGATCCGCATCATGATGTTGTAGACGATCAACTAGGATAGCATCAGTCTATCGAGATGAGTATGCCAAGAGTGTTCGCAGGCTCAACATGTCAGTTCACAATCGTACGCGCACAGGATGTTCGGTGCGCATAGACATTCAAAGACACTAAATACATATATTCATTGCTTAATTGAATTTTGATTCTAAGTCTATCTCTGGGTATCTAATGTGCTTCTGAAACTTTTGTCTAATCAGTCTCCTCTAGCTTCTCTAAGAATGCTGCGGCCTCTGCTGCAAACTTACAACGTTTGCGGATCGCAGCGCCGTATTTGTAGAATAGGAATGGGAAAGGAACACATGCCAATGCTAAAAACGCTGGAACAGACGATGCCCAATGTATGCCCAGATTATGGTACATGTAGGGAGTGAAGAGCGGGAACGAGGCACCAAACAGTGACCGCAAGACTGAGTTGGCAGCAAGAACAGACGCCGCGTAAATCAGATACGAGTCGATGAGGTAGTTCATAATCGAGAGGAAGACCAAGACCATACCGAAGCCAAAAGGCGCTCCAGCTATGATGCTGACGGACCAGTGGACACTTCGTGAATTGGTCCATGCGAACCAAAAGAGACCGATGGGCAAAGCGATGGAGCCTACAAGGCAAGGTGGAAGTCGAGCTTCAGGCGCAGCAATGCCAGAGGGCGAGGCGTCGATGACTTTGTTGTAGCGCTTATTGTCCCAGAGCGCGTAGATGACGGCTATGATCATGCCAACAGCCACACCGATGAATGCAAGGCCGCCGATACCTTGCGACCATCCGCGACCCCGCTGGAAGACGATGGGGAATGCACCGAAAAGCATGTATAATGTTCCGTAGATGACGGCCATATAGACGGATAGGAGCAGGACGATGGGTTCGCTGAAGAGAAGGATCCATGGGCGGGTGAGAGCCGTCTTGAATGCTGAGCCGATGGACTGGGTGCCCTCATCAATGTCGGCCTTGCTCTTGTAGACTTGTCCAGTCCGTTTCGATAGTGCTGCGGCGCGCTTACGGAGCAGGACTGGGGCGTAGGTCTCGGGTACGAGGAGGGTGAAGAGTAACCAGAGAACACCGGTGAAAATGGCCATGACGCCTTCGACCCAGCGCCAGCCGATGCTTTGACCGACGAAACCACCGACTGCCGAGTGTTAATTCTGTTCTCAAAACACTGCTGTTACATGATGATAGTACTTACCAATAGGACCTATGACAGGTCCTAGGAAAGGAGCAGAAGCGAAAACAGTCATGGCCAAGCCTCTCTGAGACGCAGGAAACATGTCTGCAATGACACCACCCGCATTGGTCAATGGTGAGGAACCAAATGAGCCAGCGAAGAATCTCAACACAATTAGAGTCTCCATATTTTTGGAGCCAGCGGCACCAGCGTTGAAAACAGTGAGGAGTATATAAGTGCCGATGAAGAGGTACTGGCGACCAAAAAGTTCTGAACTGTGTTAGCAACCTACGGGTCACAGACTTTAGTCGTAGTGAGGCACCCACCACTCATTGGAGCCCATAGCAGTGGCCCGATAGCAAACCCAACGACGAATAATGAAATGCCCAGTGTGGCAATGATCTGTGGGACATGAAACTCGTGCATGATCTCAGCGACACCACCGGAGTATGCTGAGGAAGCGAAGGCCACAGCAAGCGTTGCCATCCCGACAAGGATGGTGATTGCCCATTTCATAGCCAATGGGTAGTTCATCGGGTTCACCGGGTCATCATCGATCCAAATGACCAAGAAAGGGTCACTCTCGGTTCCTGTCCCTTTATAGGGATGATTGATGATATCTTCGTTGAGTACTCCTTGGTGGAGGACTCGTTGGAAGTGCGAGATACGGCCGGGGCGGCCGGGGCGGCCAGACTCATAGTCTTTCTCCATGGATTGGCAGTCAGAGTTCTGTACGTGTGGAGGAGTCTGTGCTTGAAGGCGTTCGGTAGAGACTCGAGACTCGAGACCCGAGAATGCGTCAATCGAGACAGCAAGGTGGTAGAACCAAGTGCAAAAATGGCAGGTACCTGCAGACTGTCTTATTTGATCTCACCTTCGGATCTTTCGGTCCGCGTCATTGCGCAATTGATTGTTCTTGTTAGCCGTCTCCAGTTGGGTGTCACTTAAACCCCGACCATCCGCTTTCACACAAAGGGCTGATTAAACATGTCCCCGCATACCACTACAAATGACAGAGCTCTCCTGTCGCAGATAACGTGACTCTCCAGAAGTCTTCCTAAGCCTATACGCTGCAGCTTTGCTAATTATGATGCTTCTTCTGTGATGTCGAGGAACTGTCATGGTATCTCGGCGCGCCCAACTCCCTAGAGCCGCACCCGCTTAGCGCGTCATGCGGCGGCCGGCCTGTACGTCACCCCTGATTCCGTTCAGACCTCGGCCGAAGTGCAGATACGGGTTGTTGATGGCAGGACTGAAAAAAGCGCTGGTAAAATACCAACACTACCATAAATAAGCCCCCTAAACCCTCTTTACATGTGGGTTAAAGGCTACTTCGAAGGGGTAGTCTAGGGGCAGACAAAAGATACTGATAGATACAAGAGGAAGATATGTGCACTCTATATAGCATCCTGTGACAGGTATTCTCAACACCCTTTTATAAGTGTTGAGAAATGTTGACACTTGATAATGTACCGACACCTGTGTCACACCAGCACTGATTGAGAACCATTTGTGGTGTTTGTCCGCGGGGCTTGCCTTCCCGCTGACCCTAACGCCGTCGGCAATCTGGCGCGAACGAAGCAAGTATGCGAGATACGTCACCAGAACTAAAGCAAAACTGATGTAGATAGCCTGATGTATCGCAGCTCTGAGTTCTGATGTTGTGCGACCGCCGATAAGAATAGGGTATCCGCTCGAAAACAAGAAAAGGACCGAAGCCCATCCCACCAACACACCCAACGCCCCCTCATTAGTCATTGTGGCGACGTGGACCCGCGCGGTCAGCATACAGCAGAAACACATCCATCACCTCCACGTTGTCGTCACGATACCTCGCTTCCGCTCGACTTTTCCATGAACTCTTCGTGGTGAGACTCAGTCTTTACCGACGTCGTGCTGGTCGCCAGGGCCTTGCGATAGGCCCAGGTCTGCGCAAACTGCTTCTCGTAGTGCTCCTTCAACTTGCGTTGTCGCTGCTCTCGCTTCGCCATCCAGTATACAACACCCAACAGGCACACCATGGCAGTCCCGAGTACACCTCCAATTACGCTGCCGATGATAGTCGTCTTGTGCTTTTCGCTCTTGCAAACATCTGCATTGGATGTGAGAGTCGCTTCGCGGTCGTATGATAAGCTGGTCGCAGTCGCTGCTGCAGACGATGTGGACGAGGTCGATGATGATACAGCCGTAGAAGTCTGCAACTGAAAGGCACCGATGGAAGTTGTTGTGATTCTCGGTGCCGTCGAGTTGTTGCAACAGTTGTGCCGGTCATCAATTCCCCTGCAGCAATAAGTGCCGAAGTCACATGTTTGAATGTTCCACGCAGATACTGGTGTCAGCCCATCGAAATCTTTGTTCACTGTGACTCTGTTAGCGAATCATCTGATTGAAAAGAATTGACGTGAGTGGACGTACTGCCAGGACAAAGCTGTGGACATTCGGTCGCGTTGCCAGTGGAATCGGTACACCCATTTTGCCATATGGTACCCATGAACTCGTTCTGCGTCGCCGTACATAAGCCGCTATCCAGGCAGATATCAGCTCCGGACGTCTTGTTTGTGGCGCAGCAGCCACTATGCCTAGCAGTCGGGTTGCATGGCGCGAAGCTGTCGTTGAGTAGTGTGCCGGTCAGGCTGTAGCATTTCTGACTCGCTGCAGCAACCAAAGATGTCGCGTAAACGAACGAGATGAGGTATGATCGCGACAGCATATTAGAAAATATTGTAAGAGAATGACTTATAAGGAACCAGGGGGTCAAGATCCGTACTCAACCAGAGTCGTGGAATATATCTGAAGATGGGACGAGGGAACGAAACCCTAAGGCGATTACGTTGCGCTACAAATGCGTACAAGGCTCCGAAATAAGTATCAGGAAAAGAGAGTTTGCAATGTTATTATGCGTGGAGCGCCCTGTACGACCCTTTTACCTGGGAGGCAGCGGCCTCGACAGGTATTCCTCGTCGCGCGTGTGAAACATGTCATCAAACCCGGCAACGTCAGTGCGACATCCCCGTAGCGGTTCGCTGGGGTAACGCAGCTAACACGCTAGTCGATGGAGGCTCGACCTGAGGCTTGTGGTATGCGGCAGTACTGGTCGACTTCGGACAGGGCGATGTTGTGCTTGGATGAGCCGATGGGGATTGCAAAGTCCGGGCGAACAAAGGTGCTTGTTGCTGCAGTCCTGCGGTTGCGGAGCCTCTCCATGAAAGCTGTTGGACGCTTTAGCCGCACAAGGGATTGAGCAAAACAGAGACAAGGCTCGTAATGGCTGTGCTCGTAGGCTACGGTCTGAGACATGATGCCCAGGAGTGACTTGTCTGAGGGTTAGGGGCGCGTCCGAGCCTTGAGCGGCCGATGATTGGATGGTCGGCACCCGCTAGCGTAGTGTCGACACGCCTTCCGTCCCCGACCAGGTTGTGCCTGCGTTTGACGTCGCCTTCGAGCTTCGACATGTCACTGTCGAGTTCTCGGACCCCACCCGTGACCTGTCTAATGCGCTTCTGCGAGCAGCCTAATCCGGCAGCTCCCGCACAGATTACAACGCCTCTTGGCTGACGGGCCCCACGCGCTTCATTATTGATTAGATGGAAAGTCTATCAGGCACGCGAAGACACGGAACACTACCATTTCATACGACGCAAGATCGCGATGCTGCAGCACCGTTCTCAGGCTGTAGAAGATCAACGCTGCCCCGCCTGTCGATAAAGTTTATCAGCTTCACCTTTGACAATAGAACTACAGGTACATATACGAAGTACACTACGATTATCAAGGTCAACGTCCCGCGAATGAGCCGTCTTGGCTCTGGTCTGAATTAACACTAGATAGAGACATTCGCAGTGGATTCACAGATGACACATCGTGTTCGGACCACGAACTGTCAAGGTGTGAGTTGGACCGGCCACAGCATACATGATTTATTGCGGACACAGTCCAGCAATGGTACCTGAGGCAAGCTGACTCGGACAATATCAAGATCTCCACAGAAGCCGAGGCGTTCCCTCCACTCCGTGTAACGCAAGTGAAACCAAACAATCAACAACATGCATGAGCGACTCAACAATTGCTTCTCCGGCATTTACACGCACCCGGCCGACACTTCCACTCGCTGCCTCGCACCCTCATCAACCCTCAACACAATGGTACTTTTGCTTACTCAAACTCCCATTCCAGCCAAGTATATCACCACACCCGTGCCCCAATACCTAGCAACCACACGCGAGTCCCTCGGAGCACCCACGCATCGCCCCATACCCTGCGCAACCCCGCATAGTCTTGCGACTGCGGACAAACTCGCTCCAGCGATCTCCCACGCTTCCCTGTCTCGCATCAGCCGCCATCCCAGCAGCAGCGCCGCGGGGCTAGAATAGCATCCTGGAACGGCGTGGAACAGCACCCCAAGACGTCGTGGAACAGCTCATTAGCGAGCCACGGATCTGCGCTCTGTCAATGCATGTCCCTCCACTAGAGAGGGGGAGTGGAAATAACTGTTAGGCGCTGGCTGTCGTGCTGGCTACCGCTGCGCAGAGTAACTTGCGGAGGTTGGGTAGCGTGGCAGACGTGATGCAAGGATGCGCGCGGTGGACAGGGATGATTTTGCATCGCCTGCTCAGAATGATCAGCAGATGGGTGGCCGGTCTCGCTTTCGAGGCTTGCGATGCTCAGTAGAGCGACGACGGGGCTATTCCTGCTGGTGCGTATAGCCCTCAAGTTTGTAATGACAGTATTACGGCTGCGAGCCCGGCGCGAGTGGAGTCAACCAGGTCTAGCTTGCATGCCACGCTCACACCTGTACGCTGCTGCCCGAAGCGCTGTCGGCGTGTGCAGCTCAACGCGCCGCAACGCGCCGAAAGGGGCAGTGACAGGTGACACGCTGGAATCGACAGGCAAGTGCCCGCTTACTCAAAGGGGCAAGTTGAATCAAGCAGCATGGGTTGGTGTGCGTGTTGCACGCAAGAGGCTGTATGGGGTTGAGACTGTCAATCTTGTGGCTGCTGGGGCGCATGGATTGACCTAGGAGGCGCGATGGAGGATGATCTGTCTCAGTGGAGATC
The DNA here is from genome assembly GCF_010094145.1 of Didymella exigua CBS 183.55. Lineage (NCBI taxonomy): Eukaryota > Fungi > Ascomycota > Dothideomycetes > Pleosporales > Didymellaceae > Didymella > Didymella exigua. The sequence goes on from NW_022984789.1 coordinate 224,265, forward strand.
TGATCGGCATGCTGAGTGCGAATGTAGTGTCTAACCCAGCTTGCCCATCAGTAGCGCCCCGACCCTCTCGCCCTTCTTCAGGGTTCCCTCGCCCATCGGCATGGCCAACAACGCATTGGCCCCCTTGAAGCTGCCAATCCTACTACTCCTCTGCCCTCCGGTTGACGAAGCATACATCGCCCCATCCTTTGCGATGACAAGCGCACGATGATACTCCGGCCTTCCCCTGTCCATTCTAACATCCTCATCAAGCAGCACGCTTACCTTGGGTAGGCCAACAGGCGAAATACCAGCCTGTTGGTGTAGCGCAGGCAAGACGAAGAGATGGAAGCACACCACGGCCGATGCCGGATTGCCCGGGAGCGAGAATATAGCTTTGGAGATGCGCGTGCCATCAGGTGCTTTGGTGGGCACTGTAGCGAAGGTGGTTGGCTTGCCTGGCTTCATGTTTACGCGGCCAAAGTGGATCGTGCCGCCCAGCGAGCGCTCTATGGTGGGTTTGAGAAGGTCGAGTTCGCCCATGGAGACGCCGCCTGAGGTTATGATTATGTCGCATTTCAAGAGGGCGTCGCGGAGAGTTTGCTCGAGTGAGCCGGGTCTAGGTGGTTAGTGGTACAACTAAAATTGACTTGAGATGGTGGACGTACTTGTCTGACACGATGCCGAGATCGACGGCTTTGAAGCGGTGGCTGCGAGCAGCTGTGATGAGGGTTGGGCGGTTCGTGTCTCGAACTTCACCCAGTTGCAGCGGGCTTTCCCTGTCGTGCGGAACGATCTCATCACCTGTGCTCAAGACCCCGACGACAGGTCGTCTGTAGACAGAGACTTCCCTTGTGCCCACTGATGCGAGGAGTCCGAACTCACCACCGACGACTGTCACCCCTTCACCCTTCTTCAAGATCGTATCACCCTCTTCGACATCACTGCCAACTTCGCGCACATTCTCTCCAGCCTTGATCTCGTCTGTCAAGATTTCCACTTCTTTCTCTTCGTTGCCGTCGTCTGTCTGGCTCTTCAACACCGTGTCCTCGACCATGACAACTGCATCGGCACCAGGCGGAAGCGGTGCACCAGTAGTGATACGGGCGATTTCTCCCTCCTTCAATTCCTTCACATTGCCTGCTTGGGCATGCGAAACAATCGCAACGGGATAGACTCCTTTTTCAAACTTGCCAGAGGCAGGGATCTTGACAGCATATCCGTCTACAATACTGGCTCGAAACGCGGGTACAGACTCTGTAGCCTTGACGTCTTCGGCAAGGACGGAGCCTCCAAGCTCCATGTTGACAGGGACCTTTTGAACGATCGGGGCAGGCGTGTGCTCTGCGATCAACTTCAGTGCATCGTCGACTGCAAGCATGGGATACGGGCTCGATCGATATCTACGAGTAGGTCCTGCACTAGGGTCATTTGATTGCGGTCGGCCCTCAGGCTTTGTGCGTGGCTGCACTGCTGCATGGCCACCATGGCCGTGTGAGTGTCCATGATGGTGATGGTGGTGGCAACCGCTGGTTGGGCCTGCTTCTGTTGAATTAATTCAGTCTTCAGGGAGGGTAAATTGATGTACCTGAGGGCGTCGCGCCGGGAGAGATGCCAGCTTCTCTCTCCAGCTTCTTCACGCCGCCTGCGTGAAGCGGCCGAGAATCTGCACCGGCAGCTTGTATGCACGCGTGTGGTAGCAACTTGATGACTGCCTCTAGATTCTCTTTAGCACCCTTTGGTGACCCGGGAAGAGTAATGATAATGGATTGCTTTCGAGTTCCGGCTACTGGTCTAGCCATCAAAGCGACTGGCGGCGATCAGCACGTAAATCCATAAATAGTAAGAGTGACTGCTTACAAGGCGTAACAGCGTACGATATTGTGAGCATGCCATGGCTCAAGTGAAGTTAGTCATGAGATTCATAGTTAACACGAGAGTGCCACTCACACAAGTCCTGGGGCATGTCTGTCTATCAGCGGTGTAATCGCCTGCCCGCATCGTCAGCCGTGGACCATGCACTGCACGCTGCACGTTGTACCTCTGGTGTGACATCTTTGGTAGCGAATCCGGTCCCTCCACTGCTGATGATCAAGTTGATAGGATCGGCTCTGTCAGTCCAGTTCCTGATTGTCTTCTGGATTGCGAGTACACTATCTGGCACGATCTCGGTCTCTGCGACATCCCATTGGTCGCTCCCGGAGCTGCCGAAGACGTCTTTGAGAATTGGTATGCACTTATCGGTGGAAGGATCTTGAGATGCCGTCTCTGACACGATCAGAATAGCGGCCTTCAGCTTTGACTGCATGGTGCTCGTGTTGGTGAACAGGTGACGTTGATGGTGGAGCTCTTGTCCCGCATCTATCATTTGTATTCTGCGCACGGGCCTGGGCTTTTGGGTATCCGTAGCCTAAGCAGCTTCCAAGATACATGATTTCTTGTAGTTGAGCCGTAATTGAAACTTGATATCTAACGCCAATGCTCGCTCGTGATACATGCATTATACAAGCGCCCTCTCTATGTATGTACATCGTACAACTTCGGCGAATCCTTCCCAAAACTGCCCTCTACCTCGGGGTGCTTAATGTGATACGCACTCGCTTCCGCTGCGCCTCTTCGATCTATCAGCTTCTTCACTCTTGGCTGCATTCGTTCATTGCGCAAACATTTTCAGCGCTCAGTCGAAGTCCTTTGCGGCACTCTGCATGAGCAGTCCAATAATAAGACCGAAGAGACCAAGAATGGAACTGAAGATCTCGATAACAAGAATCTTGACAAAACTGTGGATCTGTTAGTAAATGGACTGAGGACTTGGCTCGTAGGTACGTACAGCGAAGGATCAGCAGCATCTGCCAACGCCGCGCTACTTCCGTTGATGCCAACAGAGACACCGCAGATCAGGTTGCACATGCCAACTGTGAGACCAGCCCAGAACAGCGCGTATCCGGTGAAGTAGTTGGAGCCAGAGTACAACTTCTCAGTGTCGTTGACAGACTGCATTTTCGAGGAGAAGATGATGGCCATGATGACGCCGTAGATAGCGACGACTTCGCAGAAGATGATTGAGATCAGGTTCTTCGTTCGTATCCTGGGAGCCTTGACTCCACCACCGACGATGGACACACCGGTCGTGAAGATACCCCTGCGGTGCCGTTAGAGCCTGTCCAGTTCCTGGCGCCTGTGGAAACGTACCACGCCGACCCCACGACGGAAAGACCGATACACAGTCCGATGCCTAAGCTGGCCCACGTGTATGGCGATATGGATTCGAGGAATCTTCCGACGTTGAATGCTTCGCCCTCGCCGTTAAACAGCATGTCTGTCCGCCGTTAGCTATTGCCTGCGGCCCCATCGTCGCGGAACATACACAAGCCGACCACGGTCAAGGCGGCGGTCGCACCGCCAGTGCCGTATGTGAGTACCATCGTCGCAGATAGTCGTGGGATCGGTGATGGATGGATAGAGTGGCAGACGGGAGCTTCCTTCAAGCGCTGGAAGCTGCGATGATGATGGCTGCCGCACCTGGGCATGTCCGTGCGGCTGCCAAGCCACCTGTGGACCTGTACGTCGTCGGCTTCCACCTAGGCAATCACCCGTCGCCCGAACAACAGCCCACCACCTTGTCGCAGTCAACATGGCCGCCGAACTCAAGTACTACGAGCTCTACCGCCGAAGCAGGTACTGCGCGCGCACCTGGGAGAGTGGCACGGAGCACGTGGGCTGACAGCAGACAGTCTGGGCGGTGCCCTCACGGACACGCTGGACAACCTGATCACCGAGCGCCGCATCGAGCCCCAGCTGGCCATGAAGATCCTCACAAACTTCGACAAGGCGGTTGCCGATGTGCTCGCAGACAAGGTCAAGGCGAGGCTGACGTTCAAGGTGCGTCTGCGGTGACTTCGCAGTAGCTCGAAGGGAGCTTGGAGGCAGCAGCGGCGAGTATTGACATGTGCGCGCAGGGTCACCTTGACACCTACCGCTTCTGCGACGACGTTTGGACGTTCATTATCAAGGACATCAACTTCAAGCTCGACAACACGAACCAGGTCCACGCCGATCGCGTCAAGATCGTCAGCTGTAACACGAAGCGTCCGGGCGAAGCCTAGAGCTGAGTCTCTGGCTTTGCTTATACTTTGTGTTTGCTGAGTTGATCTAGGCGATGCGAAGAAGGTCGAAGAACAAAGGGCCCGTGAGAAATTGAGAATGCGAGAGAAGAGCACATAGAAGGAGGACATCATGTACGAGCTCGCCGAGGAGAACAGAATCTGGGCTAGCTGGAGGCCTATTTGACATTGATTGGGCGTTATGGAACAAGGTTGGACCTCGATACCACGGGCATGGTCTGGAGTTGGGGTTACGGCGCACATCATGATTTACGTGGAGGATGGCTACATGCACATGTGCAGAAAACAATGAAGATTGCAGAATCAATACTTGAGCAGATATACTCCAAACTCAACATGCTGCTCTTCGTAAACTTACATCATTGACATTCTTCAACGTTGACTAAGCCTTCGGAAGTCCGCTCCCTGCAGCGACGACCTCAAAGCTCACCACACGTCACCTCACCACTCCACAAGCCCAAACCCACAATGTCACCGCCCACAAAATCAGCCTGGCTCTTCTTCGCCATCACGAGCGGCGCATGCGCAGCCTTCAACGGCGTCTTCGCAAAGCTGTAAGCCAGCCCATCTTCCCTCGCTCCGCGCAAACAATCTAACCGATCCACCAGCACAACAACCGAGCTCACATCCTCCTGGTCCGCCTCGCTAGCCTCCGCATTCGGCCTCGACCCTCGCAGCGCCTTCTTCGAATATGCACTCCGCGCCGTCTTCTTCGGAATGAACCTGCTCTTCAACGCCGTCATGTGGGGTCTGTTTACGCGCGCGCTTACGCTCGCGAGCTCGACTGTGCGCGTCAGTGTTATCAATACGAGTGCAAATTTCATGATCACGGCGGTCATGAGCGCGCTCATCTTTTCCGAGAGCTTGCCGGGGCTGTGGTGGCTGGGGGCGGCTATGTTGGTCGCGGGCAGTGTGATTGTGGGGATGCGGGAGGAGGGGGTCAAGGACAAGGTCGCTGGGACGGGAGATAGTGATGGGGATGGACCGCTGCTGAATGCGCAGGGCGAGGCGAATGAGTTTAGAGACGAGGATGATGTGGGGAGTAGGCATGAGCTTGATAGCGTGAGGCGGAGGAGCAGTAGCAGTGAGAGGAGTGATGACGATGGGACGTTGAGATAGGTGCTCAGATGGGAACATAATTGCTTCGTCACCCTGTCCGTGCATTCGTATAATCTTCTATGTCGTGCTCTGGACATCCCTAGTGCAATCGTCTCAAGCCCTCAACCAGCCCCCTCACCTCTTCAACATCTCGCCCTAGCCCTTCGCACGCCTTTATTTGCTGTTCTTCATTCAGGTCTAAGAACTTCTCTACCAGCTCGCCGTCTACGAAACGATACGGCTCTTCGCTTTCCCGAACTTGGTTCTTGAAAGCTCGGTACCGCGCGAACTCCATGTTGCCTGGTGCCGGTACGATCAAACCAAGATTACTCTGCAGTGTGATGAGGAGGTCGAGATACGCGGGTTGGATCAGACCAAAGAGGTAGATGGAGCCCTCGACCTGTCAAAGCATTAGCACTAAGCCAAGTCCAGGTGATGGAAAGCAGGAAACTTACGGTCCCCATGAACGCCCGGGGTACGACTACAGCATCTGAGTGCGCGATGACATCGATGCGACGTATCCTGTTCACCATTTCTCCGAGCAGCAATTCAGACGTGGTCTGTAGCCGCTTCTTGTCGTCGTCTGTCACGCCTTCCGGATTGCGCACCAACACCGCCAGGTTTCCCTCAGCATCGCTCTCAAGATATGTGTTTGTGTCTACCTCCGCGACGGCTGTCGCCCACGTCGTCTGGTAGTGTCTTGCGACCTCAGTCAACTTGTCACTGAGCCCCTCCTCGCCCGGCCTGTACTCGATAATGACAAGGGATTTCATCAGATCGGCTATCGCAATGACGTTGCCGTTGACAGTGATGTCGATGGGCGCCGTGGAGCAACGGAAAGTTGCGGCTTTGACGAGTTCGGGCTTTGATTGTGTGCGGAATTCGAGGTTGTAGACCACGATTGTCTTGATGAGTGCAGCCACTATCTTGCCATCGCAGATCGCAAGGCAACGACATCCACCTTTGACGGCGAGAGAGGTGACGAGCTTGAGTGAGCGCTCAGCCGTGACTTCCAGGACTAGGATGCGGCCACGCTCTTCTGTCGCTTGCTGGTCGTCCAGGTATGCCGTGCCGAGGATGAAGCGCTCAGCTGTTCCACCTGAGCCGTCAGGAAGAGTGCAGCGGACGACGCATTCGAGCAGTTCGTCTTCGTTGAGCGGATATGTGTCGAGCTCCTTGAACTGAATTTCATCAACGAGCTTGAAGTGGCTGATCATGAACTCTTCTCCGCCCTTCAGAACGCGCTTGATTGTGCCGAGTCCGAAAGCTTTGAGACTGGGTGAGTACGCTATCCTGCGCACTGTCTCGTCGACCTTGAGGGTCTGGATGTGAGTGGTTCGCTCAGTGTCGACAAGGGCTATCCGGAGGTCTTCTGGCGTTGCGATAGCTACGGAGTCAGGGTAGGCTTCAGAATTGAAGGGGCAAACGGTTGTGGCTTTCTCTGCCGTGACTGCAGAGTACACGAGGCGGCCTTCAGATCCATAGATCAGCGAAGGATGCTCGCATGTCGCAAAGACATTGAACAGACCATTGCCACGGGGCAAGGCGCAGAATGTAGCTTCGCGCGTTCCCAGAACAATACTCTTCCGCCCAGATAGCTCGTTGGTCACTGCGTCAAATGAGTAGGTTACCACATTACCATCTGCTAGAGCAGCAAACAAGGTAGGCGGCTGCTCTGAGAAGATTTGTGTTAGGAGCAACGAGCGTGGAACAGAATCTTCTGAGACCTGGACTGTCTTCACGGCGTCTAGTGTATCCAGTGAACAGATGGCGAGGTCAGACTCTTTCCAGAATCCAATGAAGCATACAGGACTGGAGCGGGGTGGCAGCGCCACGCAAGCAACTTGGCTCTCCGTTCCAAAAGCTTTCTCTTTGATGACTTGCAAGCCACCGTCTGCCGTTGATGCGCCAATGCGGTAGGGCGGTGCCAACAGGGTAAGAGACACAACCGTAACGCCGCCCAACGATACCAGCAGATGGCTGTCGTTGATGGCGGCTGCAGTGATCTGTTGGCCACCAAATGGCATCCACTCTGAAACAACCATGCCGCCATCCAGGTCGCATATACGTGCTCGGCCGTTCGTCACTTGAATAATGCGCCCTTGTGAGATGTTCGCAGCGGCAAGCGTGGTCTCGTCCAGGGCGAGCGACGCAAACTCTTCAATTTCCTCCACCTCCCCCTGAGGATCGAATTTGAAGATGCGTGACTCATTGGCGAAAGTGACGAGCAGTGTGTCGACGTAGTCGGAGGAGGGTTTCGACTTCAGGCTGAACAGGTTGGAGACGTGCTCCATTTCCCCTAGCAAACCCACGTCTTCCAAGCCGACACCACTGCGGACACTTCGAAGGCTACCGTCCTGATACGCGCCACTACCAGTCACAATCCTGGCTTGGCCAGAGGAATACTCGTTCGTTTGGCCCTCCCCTGACCTGTTGCCCATATCCATGATTGTGAAGTCGAGCACGGGCGCGATATTGGAGAAGACCTGCACAACCTCCATCGACTTCTCCGCGATCCTGATGACTTGAGAGTCACCCTGATGTGAGCCAACAAAGACATATCCGGCGTCCAGATAGACCAGTACTGACGCACGAGAAGTTTGCCCAATGACGTCGAGCTTCCACGACTGGACCTGATTCTTGTCATCCAGAATAAGCATGAAGAGGTAAAGACGACCGTAGTCGTCCGCGAGTACGAAACGTTGCGAATCAACCTTCTCCCAAGCTACGAAGATGGTTGCTTCCTCTAATGGCTCCACTTGTAGCTCGCCACTTTCGTCGTCGTAGTGTCCAATAGATGTCTCGCCAATCACGATCAGACCGTGTGAAGGGTCCTCCACCGGTATCAGGTGGCTAGCACCGAGCTCTATGTCTGCCTTGCAAATCTCACTTTCTTCAAGCTCGACCTCGTCTCCGCTATACTTGACTTCGCGGATCTTGAGCTTGACACGAGAGTGAGTATCTTCGTACAGGAGGGCGATCTTGGGGTTCTCGTCGACCGATGCAGGTTTTAGGAAGGCTGATGAGCGGACGAACATCTCCGACAATCGAACAGGCACAGGTTCCCCAAGGTGAGCAATGTCGGACTGTCCCATTTGCTTCCTCTTCTTGCCTCTTTGCACCAGGGGTATGACTGTGATTATGCCCTCGTAGACTTCGACTGTCATGAGACGACCGGTGGGATCGACATGGCATCTTTCGCCCGTCTGTGATTCTCGAGCAGCATTGTCGGCCACGCTTTCGAAGGACTTTTCTGTTTGCAGCTGTTTGGCCTCGGCGTCCCACGAAAGGGTAAAGTACGTGAACCGGTCAGTCCCCACGAATAGGTGGTCGGTCTGGGATAGGGCTGGGCGCAGCTTTTGGAGCATGGTGACCTTGCCATAGACGGCTTTCTGGTGCTGCAAAGCCAGGCCATCGGCAGTCTGTGAGTAGAACTCGAGCCTGTTCGCCTTCCTACACAGCTATCAGTACCACTATCAATACCCAGCATGACATGCTTACGCGACTACCAGACAGTCTTCCTCTGCACACAAGAAGTTGAGCTTCAGCGCATGGCGGACGCTGCTCGGCTTGTGAATGGGTGCAATGTACGCCATGATGAACAGTCCTCAGCAATTTACACCTCTGGAGGCCTTCAAGGTAGCAGGGACAGAGGCGAATGGTGTTGCTCAAGCGCCTCAAGCTCTCGGATGTATTCCGTCATTATCCCCGAAGCAACGCGCTAGTTCGCGTTGCGGGGGCTTTTGAACCTCGACTTGGGAAACTTTTGGCCGGCCGAGTCAGTCACCTTCACTGTCGCAATCACAATCCTGCGACAACGATGGCTCGTAAGGCTTACCCTCGAACCCTACGCATAATTTGATTACCCCTGCTAACTGTGAGTGCCACTACAGCAGCATCAGACGTAGGAGACGACGACCCAGTGGTTGCAGAGTACGATGTCTACATCACACCTGAAGCAGAGGAGCAGCAACTTTACGTCCTGCAATATCTGAACAGACTGCCCGACCAGCCCTTCACGAAAGCTACCGGTAGCCTGCCTGCCGAATTGCGAATGAAGAAAGAGTCTGGGTTCATCGAAGTTGACGTCCCCATCAACATTCGCCAAAACTACAACCGAGTAAACGGTGTACGATGGGGCGAAGCCATGCGCAAGACAAAGGGTTTCGGGCAGAAGGCCTATGGTATTGCTTCTGGGTTCGAGCGAACTATGCCGCGCACTGGAAACAGGCCTGGCGCCGAAGGGGCTCCTGCTGCGCCTGTAGTGACAGCGGAGGACGATGACAACTTTGAAGAATACGTTACACATTTCGAAGATGCCAACGAAAAGGGCCACGTACTCAATGCGCAGACTTTTGGCGGACAGATCCAGAATGATGATGGCAAAGGCCCAAGCTACATGCTGGGAACGTTCCGCGATGGTAAGCTCTCAATCCGGCCGCAACTTCAATCACTATATGCTGACGATTTGAAGACCAGCTTCATCTAACACGCCTGAATGGAGTCGTCCAGCTTCGAACACAATTCCACCACATCGATGCTTCCGCGCAATTGGAGGCAGTCGCACGGCGACGCGAGAAGGAGTCGCAAGAAGGCGCAAAGCTAGCAGAGCCCAAAGCTTTTATCCCCACCGTGAAGAAGGCTGGCGGCGACACAGCGGCCGAGCTGACACAACAGTTCATGAAGGCTGCGAACGTGGAGCTGTGGCATAAGCTGCAGTACTCGGATGAGGATGTGAGTAGCCGAACGCCCGAGTGTAGACCCGGTGCTAACAATTGCAGTCCGAACTTGCTTACGACTCCTATTCTGAACGCCTCTTCTTGCCGACCACCATCGATGCACCAAAGCTACGGTCGAATCTCAGCAACGACCAGTTTCTCGACGTCATGAGCGCACCTTCAGCCGGCAAGGGCGCAAAGCGGAAGAACTTGACAAAAGAGAAAGAGCTAATCGAGATCTCAGACGAGTCAGATGAGGAAGATGAGACCGTGAGTTAGTAAAATTGGATTTAGCAAGCATTGCCTCGGAGTTCGCATTGCATTTTACTAGGAAAGATATATCGAGATACCCAGCAGTCTTACTGCACAGTCAGACAGGCATCCAGTGGTTTCAGACATTGTGAATGATACTGTGCTAGCTCGTGGCACGCGACGGCTAACAAGACTTTTGATTACCTAAACTAACGACGGCAACATTTCTTTTCAGCCGCCCCGGCGCAAAAAGGTGCTGATCTCGACTGCTTTCGGCCCTCGATGGGTCACACAAGTGATCGCTTCTATGTCAGCAAGCCGCGCCCAGCGAGTTCGTCTTTGACAGCAGATGAAACAGCCATTGATGTTGTGATCAGAGTAAGGTGATGCAATTTTCCGAGTTTCGCAAGCAGACGGCGCTTCCGAAGATGAGCTGAGCACATCTACATTCTCGATCATAGATTGCATTGGGCTGGATTGGGTTTCACGCATGTCAATAAGCCACATCGACGGTACAATGTTTCTCTCACTGAGAACTCGGGGATGCATCAAAGTAGAGTTCAGGGACCGTTGAGGTGGTCACGTCTGGACGGCGCTGTTGACAGATCACGCCTGTAGATTCGATGTCTTGCTGATCCTCAGTGCATGTTCTCAAGTCTCAGGAAAGCAGACGAGCAATTGACAGTGCATCGTAGTCACCAGAAATCTGTGAAGTTGAAATAGAATTGGTCTCCAGCCTCGAGCGTCTCCCATAATTAACCGTCAATGTTGTCTTGACCTTGACACGAAGATTCGTGCTCGAGGTCAATCGATATCGCTAGTTTACGTCCGTGCGTAGGCGCAAAAATTTCCACAAAACCGTTCGGACATTCTCCCTACAAGGCCACACACCATCATGCCTTGATCGTCCCAGCTCACAGCAGCAGCGCTTCGGCACAAGCTGTATTCCAATACCACCGTTATGGATCGTACTCTACACTGCAGGGTGTGCGGCGCAGTCGCCGGTAGAGCGGCCCATCCTTTGGCTCTCGCGACCTCGGCTGAACATACCAAGAGTGCGGAGACCGACACCAGCCGCATCCCACTGCAGCGGTCGACCTGCAACGTTCGCCCACCAGTGTAGCCGACCTAATATTCGACATTCACAATGCGGACCATCACAGCATTGTCGACGCCCTTGAGGCGGGTCGCACCATGTGCAGCTCGCCAGAGCTCCCGGAGATGCTTCTCAAGCACCCGAGATCTGCAAGCTACATGGGGCTTCATAGGCCTTGGACGAATGGGTATGTGGTCTACCAGCAAGCTCACATGACCGCACAGGTCGCTAAAATTATTGACAGGCTACTCCATGGCTAAGAACCTTCGAGCAAAAGTCCCAGCCGAGGACACGCTCTTCGTCCACGACATCAACACCGCCGCCAGCCAGGAGTTTCTCGAGGAGCACTCTACTGGTGTGCGGGTCGCTGAGAACGTCCGGGAGGTCGCCGAGAAAGCTGTGAGTTCTACCTCTTCCTGTCACACAATTTGCATGATGATACAACTCCTTTTCCAAATATTTTATGATCTAAGTTGGGGTCACTTGTGGCTCTTCTCCTGATTTCACACTTCATAGCCAATCCTCTGATGCAACCAACATACACGTCCTTGCTCTTCACCTCAGAGGTACCACGAGACTGACTGTAAGCAGGAGGTGATCATTACAGCTCTGCCAGAGCCTCAGCATGTCAGAGGCGTGTACAAAGCTATGCTTGACCCACCTACACTATTGACCGACGGATCTGTGACTAAAGAGCGTCTCTTTATTGATACGTCGACCATCGACCCGATGACATCGGCCGAAGTCGCTGAAAGTGCACACTCAACTGGTCAAGGAAAGTTCATCGATGCCCCCATGTCAGGTGGTGTCGTTGGCGCTGCAGCTGGCACTCTCACCTTCATGATTGGCGCTGCGCCTGAGGTAGTCGATCGTGCGACCGAAGTGCTATCCCTGATGGGCCGAAAAGTGCTGCACCTTGGTGAACAAGGTGCCGGACTCAAGGGCAAGCTTGCCAACAACTATCTCTTGGCACTCAACAACATTGCGACTGCGGAAGCTATGAACATGGGCATTCAATGGGGCCTCGACCCCAAGGCTCTCGCGGGCATGATCAACATCAGCACCGGCAAGTGCTGGCCAAGTGAGGTGAACAACCCTGTGCCTGGTGTCATCGAGGGCTCGCCCGCCAGCAGAGGGTACGAAGGAGGCTTTGGAGTTGCTCTTGCCAACAAGGACCTGAAGCTTGCTCTCAAGGCTGCCGCCGAGGCAAACGTCAAGCTTGCGCTCGGAGAGTCTGCGAGACAGCTCTACGAAGCAGCAGAAAAAGCACCAGACTGCAAAGGAAAGGACTTCTCTGTTGTGTACCGTTACTTGGGTGGCAAAGAATAGACAAATCAAAATGAACAGATCAAACTCAAATGCTCAAGCCCCCATGTCTTCGTGATCGCTGGCTTTATTTCCAGCACTTTCGTAGCCGCGGCTAAGCTGTGGCGCTTGTTGCTCAGCCACAACACATGACGTCTTTGCAGCCGCGTCTCAGGCGACAATCACAGCATCTGCATCCCCGCTTCTGCACTGTACATCGCAACTGCTCAAACTACACGCATACCCGCTCAGTTCAGCTCCGACGTAACTGCAGATATGTGCGGCACCGACTGTTTCCTGATGCTCCTCAGCGTCCTCTTCCCACCCATCGGAGGTAAGTAGCCGGCTCTAGGCACCCGCCTTTGAAGCCGCCTTTGCGCCCACACTCGCACAGCACATCCACTGACATGCCACAGTTTGGGTAAAGCGCGGTATCTGCTCCGCCGACTCTCTCATCAACATCGCGCTCTGCTGTCTCGCCTTCCTTCCCGGTCTGCTACACGCCTGGTACATCATCCTGCAAAACCCCGACCCATACGACAGTTACGACGGCTACGGCCCTGTGCCCGACCAAGAGGGCGGCCGCCAGGGCACCACGTACTATGTTGTGAGCCACACCGGGCCCGCGAGACAGCAGGGTGGCATGAACTACGGAACAGTGCCGCAGCAGCAGCAGACGGGTGTCACGAATCAGAACGCCCCAAAGAAGGCTACAAAGGGTGGAAAGGCGGCGAACGGTGCGAGCAGGCCTGGAGATGCGCCACAGCACTTGGGTGGTGAGGGCAGCAGCAGGGAGCCAGAGGGCCCTCCTTCTTACGCGGATGTGATCAAGGGCGACCACAAGGTGCAGAGTCCATAGGTGCGCGCGCTCGATAGAATGGGCATGACGGGTTTTTGCGATGGTCAGATGTTGTGAGATCATGGCTGCGTACATGGGGCGTTCAGAGCTGGGAAACGATAGCGAGGGCGTCTTGCTCTTATAGTCGTTGCATTGTATGTATTGTTGGAGCATACTCAGATCGTATCTATCCACCGTCGAAGTCCCGCGTACTAGGTACTTTGTCACAACCACCGTGCATTTTCTGATACTGGAGCGAGGAGATTGTCGAGCGAGCCAACCTGCAAACACTTGTAAGAAGTTTTTGAACATGTCAGTCGCGCGCAGATCTCCCTAGACGAAACCTTTCGCAACATCTCGATGCTTTGAGTGTCGTCAGTGTCGACATGCATTGAACTGCAAGAAGATGCACATCTCAGGAGCACCGTTTGACAATACTTTGAATATTTCCAAGGTCCAGTCTGCGATTGGATGAGTTAATCGAGCTGATGGTGTAGCGTCGAGGTAGCAGCATCCCTGCTGATGAAGATTGATCTCGAAGAGCTAACATTTCGCATTACTCTTTGTTACTTGAGCTACTCACACATTGATCGCAGAAGTAGAGACGTCTCAAAGCATGCCTCAGAGATGCGTTGACTTTCCTTGGGTCCTCCAGGGTTACAAACGTATCAGAAGGAGGTATGCGTGTTTCTCCACGCGTTGTGATCGCACGCGTTGGGCATGCGTAAATACATCATTCGGCAGCCGGCACATCTGCACCCTGGAGGATCTCGAAAGCCTCCCAGTCTGACTTGAGGTGAGAGTTGGCACAACAGACAGCCGCGTATCCGCCCTGATGCCGCACTTCCGTAACAGCCCCCAATCTAAAAGAACTTAAGATAGCCGTCGACCCCAGACATGCTAATACACCCTCTTTCGACTTCACTCATCATTGCCCTGCGTCTTGCGACCTCCATGGCGACCTTGAACACGTCCACACGGCTCGCACTCGGCCTCGTTAGCCACTGAACGCCTCGCAGGCTGCGTCACCGGTCAACAACGCATCCGCAGCGCATGCACCGAAGTCCACCTATCGCTCTAGATCTATGCAACACTTCGTAATACCAGGACGCAAATCAAGATGTCATTCTGATGCGATACAAACTCCTTCGTTGATTCGAGGATGGATCGCTGTGGCTTGTGGGACTTAATCAAGCGTCTCTGCCGCGCGATCGTGTCGCGCCCAGACACTTAGGGTCCATATTTCCTTGCTTGACGATCAGCCAAGAAGCCTTCAACCTCTCAAGCGCGCCCCTTGGCTTGCTTGACAACGAGAGAATCGTGACGTGTGAGCATGGCACATGGCCACTGCCGTGGAGCAGCCAGCGATCAATCGCGTCCGTCGAAGCTGATTTGATTTCTTCTCGCCCGCGCTACGAGCACTGCCTTCGACCTTGCATTTTAGGCTCTCCAGATCTGTGGCGCAGGCATTTTATCGCCTGTCGATTCGTGCGAACTTCCATTACCAGCCACATTACGTGGGTAGCTGCGAGCGCTCAAACACCTGTTTAATTACGTCCTTGTGTCCCCTTTCTTACCGTCTTTTCATTCACAAAGCTCCTCTACAACCTTAGGCAACCAATTCCTGCATTTGCCTGCGCTTTTCCTCCTGCGCTACTACCCCGGATTTCCCATCGTTTTGAAACCGCGCGCTCTTGTTTGTCCAAACAAGCCCCCAGCATTCCACTTGTCTTTCGGCCCCAATCGACCGAGGCACCAATCTTTCGCACGAAGCTCACGCAAGCGTCTGCACGTCTGAGCTCCACTGTGGGAACATCGATCGAGTCCTCCTTTCTCCATAACTAGGATATCCACGTCAGCGCAGTTGCCCACCAGACCCATACTTATGCGTAAGTAGATCTGCGATTTTCGACGTCAAATTTCTGCAACAACACAGCGTTTTGTAAGTAACAACGACTAACAATAATGTTAGACGCAGTAAGAAGGCAGGCGCATCGCGCCGCGTCCCATGGCGGTAATGGAGCCATGAACTACAACCCTTTCGCCCGGACACGATCAAGGGAGCAGGCCTACGATGAAGAGAACTTGACTCGCACACGATCAGAGGCCGATCACATTCCAGTCATCCAGGAGCAACGAGGATTCGAGAGCAGAGAAGCCGCCAAAGAGTTCGGAACGCCGCATCATCACCCTACAGATCCCGCCCAGGTATCACCAACCACAGCATATGGAGCTCCGCAATTTCCAGAGCCATCCAAGCCAGAGACAGAAGCCACGCTACAGGTGGATGGCGATGTTAGAGACGGGAGTGATAGTACTGTAGCGGGATCAGATGGTGTAACAAAGCGCGGCAAATTCAAGAAGCTGCTGCGAAAGCACGAGCACGAAAACACAGACGACGATACGCTTGCGAACCAACAGTCCGAAGACCTCACGCTGGAGGAACGCAAGCGCAAGGCACACAAGCGCAAGATTCCGATCGGGCAGCAGGTCCGCTTCGTCTTGTTCGGCGCATGGATCAACGTCCTCCTGGTCTTTGTCCCAGTTGGATTCGCGGTCTTCTACGCTGGTCTCAAACCTGTTCCCGTCTTTATCATCAACTTCATCGCTATCATTCCGCTCGCGGCTATGCTCAGTAATGCAACCGAGGAGTTGGCCATCAGAGTCGGCGAGACGATGGGTGGATTACTCAATGCCACCTTCGGAAACGCTGTCGAGTTGATCGTGTCGATCCAGGCCTTGATCAAGAACGAGATTACCATCGTCAAGACTTCACTCATTGGCAGTATGCTCTCGAACTTGCTTCTTGTCCTCGGTATGTCCTTCTTCTTGGGTGGCGTCAACCGTCCCGAGCAGTTCTTCAACGTCACAGTCGCACAGACAGCTGCGTCACTCCTTGCGCTCTGTATCGCCTCGCTTATCATTCCTACCGTTTTCCACAATACCATTGCCGAAGACAATGTCGACGAAGGCGATGCTCTCAGAAATCAGGAGCTTTCTCACGGAACCGCGGTCATCCTCCTGATCGTTTACGGATGCTACCTCTTGTTCCAGCTGAAGACTCACGCCAATATGTACAACGCTCCGAGTCAGAAGGTTCCCAAGCGCAAGTCATCTAAGCTTGAAGAAGGTGCAGCCGAACGTGGTGTAGCTGCTATCGGTGCTGGTACAGCTGCTGCGTCTGGCGGAGGCGTCAATCTCAAGAATCTCTTGCAGAAGCAGCCCAACGACGATGATGAGGAGGAGGAGGAGGAATTCGAGACTCCATCTTTATCCGTCATCGGCGCTCTTGTCACTCTCGCCATCTCGACCACTCTTGTCGCCTTCTGCTCCGAGTTCATGGTCGACAGTATCGACGGTCTCACTGCCACCGGCGGTGTTTCTACTACTTTCGTTGGCCTGATTCTCCTCCCCATCGTCGGTAACGCCGCTGAGCACGCCACTGCTGTCACCGTCGCTATGAAGGACAAGATGGATCTCTCCATTGGTGTTGCCGTCGGTTCGTCCATGCAGATCGCCCTTCTTGTGTTTCCATTCATCATAATTCTCGGCTGGATCATGGGAAAAGACTGCATGACCCTGTACTTCGACACCTTCCAGATTGCCACTCTATTCGTCTCGGTACTTCTGGTCAACTACCTTATCCAGGATGGAAAGTCTCGTAAGTCGACATGCATTGGCAAGTAGCGAATTCACAAGCTAACGTACATGCAGATTGGCTCGAAGGCGTCCTACTCATGGCGAGTTATATCATCATTGCAGTCGCTGCTTGGTTCTACCCCGAGATTGCGGAGAACCAGTGCTAAGTGTTCACAATTTTTTCATTTCCTACCGTCACAATTCTCTGTCAGTATATCACCAGACTGCCATGTCGTTGGAGTCATGGATCAAAGCGGGAAGCAGCACATGGACTGGCGTGCAAGCAGTCTGATCTTCTTCTCCAAGCCACACGCTCAATACCCAGTACATTTAGTAATGTTTTGAAACAATGCAAACAATCAGCATCCAACACTTACTGCTGCAATTTTCCATATTGATGAGGCGGGTGCATCGCGTGTTGGGACAGGGGCACAATTTCCTCCAGCAGCTACCAACAGTACGTTGTCATCGTGTTACGCACCATGGTTTTTAATCCCTCCTGACAACTCAGCTGTAGCTCTCTTCACTGCACATAACACTATGATGGCTACAGTAAAACTACATGGACATATAGCATTTGGCACACTACATCAGCCACAGCAACCGCTAATAGCCTTACTACGATCGCCAATTGCGCCACTCTGTTCCTGCGAGCCCAGCGCGCTTACGGGCCTTCTTGACCCGCCCTTTGAAGCTTCGATAGCATCAGCTCTCGTGTTTCATGAGCTTCACACAGTCCTTGTCTCGCCTCGCTTTCGAGAGGTAGGAACGCTTGCCTTCTGTTCCTGAGCGCAGCTAACCTCGAGTAGTGCAACTCCAGCTCTCTAAATCACACATCTAGCTCCCGAAGTACTACTGTAGGTTTGGCGCCCACATTTCTCAAACTTGTACTGACTGTCTCTACGAGTACATATCAGCAAGATGAGCGACGACGTCCCCGACAACCAACCCGTGCCGATGCAGACAAGCTCCACCGAGATGGACGAGCATTATGAGGAGGACGAGGGCTTTGAAGGCCGGTTTAATGAGCCGACTGCCTCCACAGACGACGTTGAAGACGAGATTTCCGCCGATGATGGACATGCTGCTGCTCTTGCGATTCTGCCTCAAGGCGATGCCGCCTTTACTCAGCAAGTACTTGGTGTTGAGGGCCAGGAGGAGATGGATCCGAATGAGGTGCAGGAGCAGCAGCATGACATCTATGAGTCTATCGAAGATGGTCTTGAGTCCGAGTCACAGCCGCATGAGCACACAGATGCAGACCTCGAGCCTGAGCAACACGCACATCGAACATCCCATGAATCGATCGACCACGACGCTTTCATGGAAGACGCTGCCAACGGACCCGACCATGTAGTGTCAGCCACTGCGGTCGCCATCTCTTCCCCCGACCAACACAACATCAATGCGAATGACTCCTCGTCCCTCTTTGTCTCAGAACGCTATTCATCGTCTCGCTCTCCCGCACCGGTTCCGCTACCACCACATTTGAACCCTACGCCACCTCGCCGGGCAACATTGCCTGCTTGTTCAGCCGGCCCAAATCAGTCCATGTTTGCCAAAATACGTGAAATGCAGAAGAAGGCTCAAGAGAGAAAGGCCGCTTTCAGCAGATTTACACCATCGCAAATGGCCGAGGACGTCGACTCTGAGACGTACCTGAACGCTGTCACAGCGGGCATCAGGCCTTCCACCGGAGATTTTCCTCAGCCAGAGGTTGACGATGACGAGATGGGCGCACAGAGTGGCTCTGGGCGAGTTCGCGAAGCAGAAGCAGCACTATGAAGAGCTCAAGCGGCAGAACGGCGGGGTCCTTGGCTTTCGACACGATGTCGAATGGATGAAGATCAAAGGCGCCGAAGATGCGAGGCGCAAGAAGCGTCAGCGTGAGCTCGTACAGATCCACCAAGGCGATCAGCCAGACCTTTTTCCCCCAGTACGCAATGGTGCAGACGAGCTGGGCGATGAGTCGGATGGCGAATTCTACGGGGAGAGTTGTTCGCGCAAACGCCGCCGCGATGACCAACCTCGTAAGCAGAACAAGCCGTTTTCTTTCCAGGATGCCGAACTCCAGGCCATGCGTGTTGCTCTGGAAGCAGACGAAGACACGCCCAAGAAGAAGAAGAGGAAGAAGAAGAAGAAGAAGAAGAAGAAGAAGAAGAAGAAGAAGAAGAAGAAGAAGAAGAAGAAGAAGAAGAAGAAGAAGAAGAAGAAGGGCAGTGCAGGCGATGGCGATGTTGCGGCTTCACAACCAGCCTCCAGAAGCCGAGGCTCCAAGTCCAACGCTTCGCGAGCTCCCCGAGCCAAAGTCGCCGGGAAATCAGCAACAAAAGGCTCGCGCAAGACGGCCGAAGACAAACGAGAGCTCGAGCGCGCCACGAAACAGGCCACTTCCTTGTTCAATGCCAACGTTTTCGAGCAGCAGGCTGGAATCGGAGCCGCAGATCAGCCAGTCTTCGAGACAAGGAGAAAGGCTGGTGCGCTGAAGGAGCTCATCGCCAGTGTGCCTGTTGCGGACAAGAAGCAGGCCAGAAACGACATGAATACTCTGTTGCAAGCCTCGAAAGATTTCGACGGTCGAGGCGCGTGCAAGCTTGCTGCTGAGGGCAATTGGCTGGTGAGGGGAATGAAGACATCCCTCAAGGGTTACCAGGTTCTCGGCACCGCCTTCATGCGTCGCCGTGAGAACGATGGACAGGAGCCCAGGGGTGGATTGATGGCCGACCAGATGGGGCTTGGTAAGACGTTGATGATGCTTGGTATGTTGCCTCACTTGGTGGACTCGTGGAAGCCTTCAGCTAACCAAGACCAGCCAACATTGTGAACTCTCGCGACGCGATGATCCGAAATAACGACCGCGGATCAACGACTACACTCCTAGTTGCAAGCCCTGCCCTGCTCAACCAGTGGGCCGCTGAGATTACGCAACACACTGCCGTCGATCTGAAGGTCATGCGGTACGGAGCCGGCCACCGACTTGATTCTACCCACATCATTGGGACAATCAACACGCACGACATCATCCTCACGAGCTACAGCGAGGTCATGAAGTCGTATCCGAAGAACGAAGCACCTGTCGAGTGCCAGACCGCTGAGCAAAAGATTGCGTGGTGGAAAGAGACGTACAAGAACTTCCGAGGTGTTCTCCACCAGGTGCACTTCAAGCGCATCGTGCTGGACGAGGCGCAGGCGATCAAGAACCACAAGTCGCGGACTTCTATTGCGTGCCGCGCACTCATGGCAGACCACAAGTGGGCGCTCAGCGGGACACCGATCCTCAACGGCCTCGATGAACTGTACCCGTACTTCAAGTTCCTCAGCGTTCCACACACGGGCAGCTTCAAGATCTTCAAGCACAACTACTGTGGTGCCGGCGACGGGGAGAACGCCGAGCGTCTCTTGGTTCGCCTCTCGCAGTTTATGATTCGCCGCACCCACGCGGACAGGATGTTCAACGCACCCATCCTGAAGCTTCTGCAGGCGAACCAGAGCACCTACTGGTGCGAGTTCAACGGCGTCGAGCGATGCATCTACATCATCGTCCACCAGCGCTTCGCCGCGAGGATCAACATGTGGGCCAAGAAGGGCACACTCGACCGCTCCTACAGCAACGTCCTTGTCATGTTGCTCCGCCTCCGACAGCTCACTGGTCACATTCTCATGCTACAGTTCGTCATGAGGGACTTGCTTGAGCGTGAGGATATCGAGCGCATCAAGGATGTCGTCAAGGAGCAAGCTGCTTCCAGCAACATCAGGCAGGGCCGCACGATCCTCGGCATTCGAAAGCAGCTCGAAGCCTACGAAGTGAGGGAGAAGAGGAAGGCTGCTGCCAAAGCCGCCAAGAGGGTTGCTGCGGAACTGGCAGCTAGACAGGGTGGCGAGTACATCGAGCCCGAGAGCGAAGACGACGAGGAAGACGACGAACCCGTCCCAGTTCCGCGTGACGGCGATGCTGATGCTGATGCTGAAGCTGAAGCTGAAGCTGAGGTTGTGAGCGCCCATGGCGGCGCAGAGCGCAACAAGTCCGGTAGAGACTTTGGCAAGAGCTACGACTTCAAGCCCTACGTCAACAGTTTCACCGTGGGCGAGGCCTGGGAGAAGAGGAAAGAAAAGGCCAAGTGCGGAGAATGCGGCAAGCGTCCCTACAAGCCGTGGAAGACGGCCTGCGGACATTTCATCTGCAGCGAACCTTGCTATGAAGAAGTCATGAACGCTGCTGCCGAAGGGGGCAAGACGAACGGTACCTGCAAGGCTTGCGGCGAGACGTTCTACGCCTGCACTCCTTGCGACGAAGAGGAGGATGACGATGTTCGAGCGGGCCGCGGCACTCGATCCAAAGCGGCAGCGAAAGAGAAGAAGAAGAAGGAGCGTCTCGACCGGGAGGATATCGCCGAAGATTGGTTGAGCTTGGGTGGCGAAGAGGTCCTGTCGTCGGCTAAGACGGTTGCCATCAAGGCACAGATTCTCAATTGGATCAAGAAGAACCCGAGCGTCAAGATCATCATCTACACGCAGTTCCTGGCGATGTAGGTCGATGACTCCCCAAGTCGGAGCGCTTCCACTGACTACGTCCAGGATTCGCATATTGGCCAAAGTCTGCCAGCAAGAAGGCTGGAAGACCGAGCAGGTATGTCTCAGGCGACTGTCTCACAACCAAGTCCGGATGGCTAACAGACGCAGTATCACGGCAAGCTCACTCTGGCAGCTCGCGACAAGTCGATCAAGGCGTTCGCCAACGACGCCAAGTCGAAGATCCTCCTCGCGTCTCTCCGCTGCGGCGGTCTCGGTCTCAACCTGACCATGGCCTCGAAGGTCATCATCATCGACCCCTGGTGGAACCAAGCCTCGGAGCAGCAGGCTTTCTGTCGCGTGTTCCGCATCGGGCAGGACAACGAGACGTTCATGACGCGCATGTGCGTCAAGGACACGGTCGACGAGCGCCTCATCGAGATGCAGAGGACGAAGCAGAAGGAGATTGACGAGGTCATGGACGACCGCGGCAAGCGGACCAAGAAGTAAGTCACGTGCCAGATGGCTTGGGCGTTGCAGTTGACTGACTAGCTACCTCCAGCCTCGATATTGCAGACCTCGTGCGCCTCTTCGGCAGCATTGAGGAGGATGGCGAGGGCAAGCGGTTCATCTTGGTCGAGAACCCTGATGCTGCTGGTGGCTTCTACGCTGACCATGATCACGAGCGTTACGCGGACGAGTTGTAGGGTGACGAAATGGGACCGTGAGGCGGTGATGTGTTGAGGATCTACTTTTGGTGCGGTTTTGGGCCATGTGGTCGAGTGTGAGGCGGGAATTCATGGAAGTCTGGAGGCATTCGAGATGCTGAGACAAGCTCCTGATTACTACCGCAGCCGTCATTGGGCCTTCTGCGATGCTTGCTTTTCCTACGACTGGGCGCCAGATACCCTGGCGTGCTCTATCGTGGGTCATTCTTCAGTGGATAGACATCGTGGCAGGAGCTCTGCAGCACGCTCTTTGGCAGATTGTGGTGATGATGCTTTCTGGTGGTGATGATGCTTTCTGGTGGATCGATGGCACGATGTAGAGATCGGGCCGACCAATAGCAGGCCCACCGTTGACGTCTCCGCAATAATGCGGACCATCGGGCTGGCCGTGGGGAGCAAAGTCACACATCTGAAGGCGTCGCAGGAACCTGTCGCATACCTATTCAGCTCGGCTGCAGCCGTCGACGTAGCCACACCCGGGCGTTCCTAACGCGCAGGACCTGCAGGCAGATAAGACAGCAGCGCGTCCAATCACACACGGGCAGATAGCATTCACTCCCGCACGACTCCCTCCATGGGCCGGCGTGCGTGAGGGAGCCTGTCGCGCGACGAACCGCTGGCCAGCCATGTTGGCAGCAACACCTGCGCTGAACCACGACCGACAGTGCGGCAGACCGTCCCCGTCCGCCGCAGCTTGATACATGTCGCGCTGAGACTCAAGGGCTCCGTCACCCGTCACACTGCAGCGGCCCCGCCGTCGGAAACCCCCCCCCCCCCCCCCTCTCCCCCCCCCAGCGCGAGCATGGAGGCCGGAGACGCGCATGCGAGCGCGCCCGACAGCTTCGCAACGCCGCCACCGCCGCCGCCGGCCAAAAAAGGCCGGCGCGCGAAGAAAAAGGGCGACGAGGATGAGGCCAGCAACAAGCGGCGCTGCATCTCCAGCGCTTGCGTGCCGTGCCGCAAGAGGAAGAGCAAGTGTGACGGCACCACGCCCGCCTGCTCCGCCTGTGCCGCCGTGTACAATACCGAGTGCCTCTACGACCCCAACTCGGACCACCGCCGCAAGGGCGTCTACAAGAAGGACCTGGACAGCCTCAAGACGCGCAACTCGACCCTGCAGACGCTCGTCCAGGCCATCCTCAACTACCCGGAGGAGGATGTCGCCGCGCTCGTGCAGCAGATCCGGACCTGCGAGAGCCTGGACGCCGTCGCAGAGGCCATCGCCGCGAGGGAGAGCGGCGGCGGCAACGACGACGACGACGACGAGCCCGTCAGTCCCATGGCCACGCCTGCCGTCGCCCCCCTCAAGCCGACCTTCGAGAGCCAGCTGAGCGGCAAGATAGGCGAGCTGCGCCTCGAGGACGGCTCCACGCGCTACATCGGCGGCACCTCGCACCTGATCTACCTGGGCCAGCGCAGCGAGGCGGCCGACTCGCCGGACCCGTACGCCGAGCCAGACGAGCAGTGCCAGCAGGTCGAGGACGCCTACTGCACCTGGACGACCGTCACCTCGGACCCGGAGCTGGTGCAGCACCTCATCGGCATGTACTTCTGCTGGCACTACAGCTTCTTCACGACCCTGTCCAAGCACCTGTTCCTGCACGAGTTCCAAGCAGGGAAGCCGCCGCCGGGGTCGGGCAGGAAGATGCAGTACTGCACGCCCTTGCTGGTAAACGCCATGCTGGCACTGGGCTGCCACTTCACGTCGTTGCCGGCCGCGCGCGCCGTGCGAGACGACTCGGCCACGGCGGGCGACCATTTCTTCCGCGAGGCCAAGCGCCTGATCATGGAAGAAGACCTGCACGAGGTGCCCGCGCTGCCCACGGTCCAGGCGCTGGCCCTCATGTCCGTCCGCGAAGCTGGCTGCGGCCGGGAAGCAAAGGGCTGGGTGTACAGCGGCATGTCGTTCCGCATGGCGTGCGACCTCGGCCTCAACCTCGGCATGCACACCAGGGACGCCATTGACGAGCAGGAGGAAGACGCCCGGCGCATCACCTTCTGGGGCTGCTTCCTGTTCGACAAGTGCTGGAGCAACTACCTCGGCCGCATGCCGCAGCTGGCCAACAACATCATCACCGTGCCCAAGTTCGACGTCTTCCCTGTCGAAGACGCCGAGACGTGGAGTGCGTACACAGACTCTGGAATCAGCCAGGCGCACTCGCAGCCTTCGCGGACGAGGGCCGTTGCGCTGCAGATTTCCAAGCTGTGCCACATCTCGAGCGATCTTATGAACTTCTTCTACAACCCCATCGACATGGATAAGGCAAAGGGCAAGCAGGCCGAGCTGAAGAAGCTCAGCGAGATACATGTGCGACTGGAAACGTGGAGAAGAGAATTGCCCAAGGAGCTCGAGCCCAAAGAAGGCGGGCTGCCGCATATGCTCGTCATGCAGTAAGTGCCACCGCTCTGAATGTTTGCGCGGTGCTAAACCTCGTCGCAGCATGTTCTTCCAGCTCCTCTACATCCACCTCTTCCGGCCTTTCCTCAAGTACAACCCCGACAATTCGCCTCTGCCGCCCAACATCTCGCCACGCAAGCAGTGCACGCAAGCGGCAGCCATGATCTCCAAGCTCCTCCGCTTGTACAAGCGCTCGCACGGCCTGCGCCAGATCTGCAACATCTGCGTCTACATTGCGCACTCGGCATGCACGATACACTTGCTCAACCTTCCCGAGAAGAACGCTAAACGAGACATCATCCACGGCATCAAGCATCTCGAAGAGATTGCCGAAGGGTGGCTTGGCGCACGCCGCACATTGGGCATCCTGAGCGTACTGGCTAAGCGTTGGAAAGTCGACCTTCCCGAAGAAGCTTCAGCAGTACTCGCACGGACGGATGAAAAGTTTGGTCCTTGGAACGAGATCAGCACTCCAAAGGCTACTCGTGCCGAGCCGGCCATGATCGCAGAAGGACATCAGGCTACAAGTCCAACGCAGAAGTTTTCTCCCAGCCTACAGCCAACAGCTGTCTACGGCATGAGCATCACAGACGTCACAACGCCAAACTTCCCTGCCCGAACCCCGGCCTCAACAAGCAGCGCTGCTACCGCATTCGTAAGCCACCCCCAAGCCACCGCATCCTCCTACGTCCCATCTTGGACATTTACACGCGACCCTTCCTCCATCCCCCCAACCGACCTGACTCACACCCGCCTCCAGCGCCACCCCTCGGACCCCCTCAACTACGCGACGCCCAACCACGCCCACACGCCCGCGACACCGGCGTCGACACAAGCCCGGCAGTCTCTGGACGGCATGAGCTCGGCGGGGGCGTCGCCGTCGCAGCTCTTCGGCGGCGTGGACCAGCTGATGCGCGAGGGCCAGGACTGGATCTTCCGCGACCAGACGCAGCTCGCCAGCGGGTTCGACAACTGGAGCAACCAGGAGTTTGGCGACATGGCCAGCTGGTTCGCGAGCACGGGCGCGTCGCCTGCCGCTGCGTTTCCGCACACGACGATGAACGGCGGGCCGGTTGGCGGCGCGGCGACGGCGCCGAACGGGTATAATGTCAATGGTGTGCCGATGAACGGGGCGGGCGTGAATGCGAGTGCGAATGGGAACGCGAATCCTGCGCTGAACGGGGCGGGCGGTGGCGTGGGCGGGATGCACGGGTTTACGTATGACGAGCGGAGCTGGTATGATTACCAGTGAGCCCAGCTCTTTCGGGCGTTGTGTTCAAACACTCTGGCGCGCGAGGGGTTCGATGAGAACAAGCTCCGCGCTGTTATGCCGCAGCTCGAGATTTGCGGCGCTTGCGAGATGGTATCCCTGGTGGAGACGGGCTGCTACCGCCGCCAGCATCCTCGGAGAGATCTGGAACAGGCTCTCTGCATAGCCTGGCGTAAGGCGGTTGGAGAAGACCCGACCGACTGCCGTCTAGCAGCTGATTGTTGTCCAGCAGCTGATTGTTGTCCAGGAGAGGTGGGAGGTGGGAGGTCAGAAGTCAGAGGTGAGAGGTGGGAAGTGGGAGGTGAGAGGTGAGAGGTGAGAGGTGAGAGGTGAGAGGTGAGAGGTGAGAGGTGAGAGGTGAGAGGTGAGAGGTGAGAGGTGGGAGGTGAGAGGTGGGAGGTGAGAGGTGAGAGGTGGGAAGTGGGAGGTGAGAGGTGAGAGGTGAGAGGTGGAAGGTGAGAGGTGAGAAGTGAGAGGTGAGAGGTGAGAGGTGAGAGGTGAGAGGTGAGAGGTCAGAGGTCAGAGGTCAGAGGTCAGAGGTCAGAGGTCAGAGGTGAGAGGTCAGAGGTCAGAAGTCAGAAGTCAGAGGTGAGCAGGTAGAGAACTGGCGACTGCAAGTGCTGAATCTACAGGGGAATGGGAGGTAGTTGGTGTTTGTCCGCGACATGTTTGCGAGCAGCTTGAGTTTCTGGGGACGACAAGATGCCATCTCTCTACCGACCTTGGCCACAAGATGTCACCTCTCTACCGACCTCGGCCACAAGACGTCACCTCTCTACCGACTTTGGCCGCAAGATACCGTCTCTTTACTGATTCGGCCGCAAGATATCGTCTCTCTACTGATTCGGCCGCAAGATACCGTCTCTTTACTGATTCGGCCACAAGATATCGTCTCTTTACTGATTCGGCCACAAGATGGGATGCTACCGTTGTGCCAATCACGTGATGGTCATTCTGGCCGGACTGGTAGGAGACGGGCCGAAGGCTGCATTGCGCGATTAGACGTGCACTAAGCGCGCCCGGGTGGTCGCTAGGTCAACAAGGCCTAGCAACAATTCAATTGAAATGCCATCAAGACAGAAGACGTCTAGGTGCGTAGTCAGCATGCTCGCGATGCCATGCCATGATCTCATCTCACACATGCCGGATACCGGCAGCATTATTGGGCCCGTTGGACGCAGAGGGGTGCGGGTCAGTCCCAAGAACCACGATGCCACTAGCGGCCAGCACACGGAATACCGCGTCCGGCTAGGCGGGCCCGCAGGGCTGGACCTCGTCGTTCACGACTGTGGATGGGGCAGACGGGGAGGCTGTTTGGACGAACGCGTTACACGGCCAGAGGTGAAGGAAGAGAGCAGGAAGACGAACCTGTTTGGGAACGAGGGCTCGTTTCAATGTGAGACGTCTGACCTCGTGCGCTACAAGGCTCGGGAGAAACACACACAGTCGACCGGCCG
This sequence comes from Didymella exigua CBS 183.55, assembly GCF_010094145.1. Taxonomy (NCBI): domain Eukaryota; kingdom Fungi; phylum Ascomycota; class Dothideomycetes; order Pleosporales; family Didymellaceae; genus Didymella; species Didymella exigua. The sequence continues at coordinate 251,676 of NW_022984789.1, forward strand.
TTTCGCAGGCAGAGCTGGGCGTGTGCCTGTTCGGTCGGTGCACCGGGTCTTGCAACCGCAGGGTCCACATGTAGAGGCCATGGTGGGGATCGGCCTCCTTTTGCGGAATTGCGTATCGAGTGGGCTGCTGCGGGACTCGAGTAGGCTGCTGCGGGACTGAGTAGGCTGCTGCGGGACTCGAGTGTCCTGCTGATGCCCACAATGCCACGACGCTCTCTCCTCTCTCTGCCATAATCTCGCCAACACGAGAGAACGACGGGGGGAAATTGCTCAACGCCGAGGCCTCGCCAACGCGACTAGAAGCTGCGGTGGATTACCTGTGCGGCCGCTCCTGCACGAAACACTCGTGCGCCCGCCTTTGCGCACCCACTGCGACTGACTCTGTCCATGATACTGCACCCGTTCCTGCCAGCTTTCTGTTCGAGGGCTGCAATGACACCCCAACCCGCGCAGTGTGTTTGTGCCGTCCCCCTGCCCGACCGGCGCCTGTCCGCTTCCCCGTTGCCCGTTGCAGCGCAGCACGCGAGCGACACCGTAGACTGCGGCCTCCTATACCCAGCTGTGTAGATCCGCGCCGCACCTCGCACCAGAGCCACCCTGCCTGCGCTCGGCATGTCGTGGTTCCTGCGCGGAGTCCAAGTACGTCTCACCCGACCCATGTGTGCACGCGGCCGTGCCGATGCTAATGTTCCGCGGCAGAGCGCCATCTTCCACTACGCCTCGTGCGCGCCGTGCACCGGATACAACGACAGCAGAAAGCGGCGGAGAGAAGCCAAGCGAGCCCGCAAGGCGCGAGAGAAGCTGGTGCTCGAGCAGCCCGAGACGTACTACCACCCGGAGCCGACGGGCACGAATCCCTTCTGGGACGAGGAGATCGCACTGGGGCCAGGCCCGCCGTCGCGACGCGCGCGCAGGACCAACACGGGCAGCACCCGCTGCGCCGCGAAAGCGGGCCTGCAGAGCGCCGTCGTCAGCCAGAGCGGCAGCAGCGTCGACGGGGAACGCGCCCGCCATGTGCGCCTCAGCGACGACTCGCTCGACGACGACACGTGGAACCTGAAGCGCTACCAGCGCGAGGACGAGCACCTCTGGGGCCTGGACGAGGCGCCTGTGCCCGTGCACCAGACGACGTCGGCGTCGTCGTCGAGCGGGACAGGCAGCATGCTCGGACTCGCACTGAAGACGAGCCGGCCAGGCACCTCGCGGTCGGGCAGCTACTACTCGGCGCGCGCGCCGCCAGTCAACGAGCTCCACCCGCCCGTCGTCAGCCTGCCGTCTTCGGACGTGGCCGACAACCGCTGGATGCTCCAGCCCCCGCCCAAGGCCAGCGTCATGGCAGGCAGAGAGCGTGCCACGCACCGGAGCCGCAGCGGGAGTGGCGCCAGCAGCCGCGTGGAGCTGAGTCTGCAGAGGCATGTCAGCACGCGGCAGCTGATGCACCGGCTCGAGCGAGGCCAGACGCATGAGCTGCCGTCGATGACACCGCATGGCTCATACACCGACCTGGTATCAAGCCAGCGGCGCAACAGGAGCAGGACGCCCCAGGCGCGGCCGCCGTCGTCGACTAGCTCGAGGAAGCGCCTCGACACTGCCAACACGTTGAACAGGACAGACACTACCGACTCGCAGCATTCGGTCGTTCGAGGACGCACCGCACCCACGGCCGGCCGCACCACACCCACGGCCGGCCGCACCACGCCCACGACCGGCCGCACCACACCCACGGCCGGTCGCACCACACCCACGGCCGGTCGCACCACGCCCACGACCGGCCGCACCGTCTCGGTCCGCCAAAGCCGACCTGCGCTCTCGACTGTAGTCTCCAGCGGTTCGGGCGCGAATGCATCCCCACCAAACCCCCACCACAGCGACGAGAACGCTCTGCCCGGACGGCCCGAGCAGACCCACCACGGCGAGGCCACTCGGTCCACCGACTCTCTCCCCGCACCGCGCATCATGTCCCGCCGCGAACGCGCACCCCTCAGCTCGTCGGACATCTCGAGCCTCAACTGCCTCCAGGACACGGTCTCTCCGCGCGCGCTGCTCAGCTCGCGCTTCGTCTCCGCGCCCTTGGTCGAGGCCAAAATCCGCCTGCCACTCTCCAACGGCGACCTGGCCGCCAGTGCGAGAGACCAGTGGAACGGCAGCGGCTTCGCCGTGAGCCGCGGCTGGAGCGTGGCCAACGAGGAGCCCATGCGTGCGCCGTTTGACAGCCACGGCGTCGTCGAGAAGGATCCGCGACTCCGGTGGAGCGTCGACTTCTGAGCCACCCGTGCGGCACCAACATCATCACAGTGCATCATAGACGGCATGTTCACAGTTTGCATAGCGTCTTTTTTTTTCTTCTTCTTCTTGTTGTTACTTAGCGTGCATGTACTCTTTGGTTCGGGGTACGGACGACGTTACGACTCCTGGCGTTTCTGGGCTGGGCCTTTGGATTGCGGCCCGGCGTATTTGTTTCCGCATTGGTTTCTTTTTTCTCATTGCTTGACGAGATGTGCTTGAAGAGATGTGCTTGAAGAGATGTGCTTGAAGAGATGTGCTTGAAGAGCTGTGCTTGAAGAGCTGTGCTTGATGAGCTGTGCTTGAAGAGCTGTGCTTGAAGAGCTGTGCTTGAAGAGCTGTGCTTGAAGAGCTGTGCTCGTGTGCACGGGTGCATCTTGGCTCTGGCTATGGAACGTGCGGTGCGTTGGTGACTGGAGACTGGATACTCGATACTGGGGTTGGTAGCAGAATATCATATACCGACACTTACACTTTTGCGCCGCCGAGCTAGATGAGGCTGACAATTCATAATCGAGTCTTGGTTGCGGGAATGCAGTGGCTCCAGCATTCTGGGCCTGCCAAGTGAAGTGATGCTATGCGAATGTTTGCTCGTGGGCTCTTGATGCAGTGTCTCGCTATGCCAATGCCAAGCTACCGCGCAACGCCTACGACAATGCCTATACGTCGTCCACTCCAAAAAAAACCCTCTACGTCCCAGCCGCCTAGACCCGGTCGTACGCGTTCAAATCCCAGATCCGCAGTGTCTCGCCCTTGCTGCCCCGCTTTCTGGTCTCCTTCTTCTTGCCCTCGAACTCGTTCAGGTTCAGCATGGCCTGACTGACGCGCGCCAGCGTCTGCACCAGCTCGCTCATGCGGCCCGTCTGCAGGAACAGATCCTGCAGCCACTCGTTGGCCGGGTCCGCGACCAGGTTCGCTATCTCCATGGCCTTGAGGGCGATGTCGCGGTGCAGCAGGAACGAGGCTGACTGCAGCACGCACAGGTATGTTATGACGATCTCGGGCAGGTAGGCGCGCTTCAGGTTGAGCGTGTCGGGGGTGTCTGCTGTGCGGGACTCGGCGAGCGAGGGAATGAGGCCGTCGAAGACGGTGGTGATGTTCTCGAGGAGCTCCTTGATTGGTTTGGTGTTTGTCTTTGGTTGTGTTCGGTGTCTGGGGTGTGGGTTAGACGGGGGGTTTTGACAGACTGCGGGTGGGTGGCGGGCTTACTTGATGACTTCCCGTTCGTGAACACGCCAGTCGCGGAACATGGCGATGATGCGGACGAGCTGCTGGAGGTCGTAGTACGGTGCGCTGCGTGCCCTTAGGTATTCCACAATCTGCTCATGCTCCTTGGCATCAGGCAGTTGCGATACAGGCAGTCTGCTCCGAGCTTCGCGTGAGAGTGTCTCGCGATGGGCGTGCAGTACGCTTTCGTTCTGCACTTCGGCGCCCGGAGCGTTGAAATCGAAGGGGTATCCGCAGAGTGCCTCGGTTCTGGATAGGGAGAGGTATTCGACGTTGACCTCTTCAATCATCCTCTCGGCAGCGGCAAGGCGGCCGTTGACTGACTGTGTTAGCAAAAGCACCGTCTTTGGTTGGATCGTACGTACGGAGGAAGATCATTAAGGCGTTCTTCAGGTGTTCGAATGTTGCATCAACTTCCTTGTTGAGGTAGTTATACCAGTAGATTGCATCAATCATGCCCTCATCTTTGGACTCAACCTGAGACCCCTCAAACTGGGGCCTGATCCGCTGACCAGGCCACAGAAGCGTGTTGTTATGATCCATTGACTCTGTTGACTCGAGTAACTGGAAACGCTTGATGGGGCTTGTGATCACAGAGTTGCCGTCATCGTCAAAATGGATGAATCCGCTCTGGTTGAACGCAAGGAGGAAGCCCTGCGCCACGACTTCGACATTGTCGACGCCGTACGAGTCCAGCAAGGCGATGCAGTTCCTTTGCTCATCTCGGTTCTTGATGTCTGGCAACACGCGTGCCAGTGAGTAGGCTTGCCGTGTCTCCTCTAGCTGCGCCGCGTAGAGAGGGATAAGCTGGATGCGCTTGCTGAGGCGCAGGAATTCGATGTAGCCAGCAATGACGTTGTCCATCGCCAAGCGTTGTGACCTGTCTTCTGCATCAAGCAAACCCAGACCGCCCCTAAGCGCGATGAATATATGTACAAGGGTACGGAAGGCGTGTGGGTCGCTGACAAGTGCCTGACAGGACTGGTCCGCCGTCGCAGTAAGCTGTCCAGACGCAGCCTGCGGCCCTCTATCGTTCTCAGGCGAATCAGGATGGATCATGAGGTTTTTGAGTCCACCATCCTTCTGTTGTAGCTCAGCTAGCGCAATACCAACAGTGTGAACAAGCTCTTCCACGGATCGACCGATCAAAGCGCCCTGGACAAGCTTAATCGGCGCACTTGCGAGTGCTGATGAGGCTTTATGCTGCTTCAACGCGTCGATGACCAATCTGGGAGAATTCGACCATTCTCCAAGATTGGCTACAGCGTCGTGGAAGACGAACCTCTGGCTCAGGCTCTGTGTGACTCGGCTCGAGTATTGACGTTGCAGGTACGAATCGAATCGAGAGAGTAGGAGCGCGTTGTAGTGCGCGTACAGATGGTCGTCCCAGGTGCGCGCAACCTCTCGAACCTTGCCTAGATCTCCACTCAGAAGCCCATACACAGCACCTTCGTACTGCAATCTGGTACCCTGAGCGGCATAGAAACACATACGGCGGAACAGGTACCCGACTGTGTCACCAGCAACATTTGGACTACCCGGTGTTTGTGACTCGTATGCAGCGCCTATGCTCACTCCGCGCCAAGCTTCGTTTCTTTCTAGAGCCCAGTCGCAGATCTCGTTCCAAGGGACACCACGGCGCATCATCTCGTAACAGACTAGCCAAAGAGCCTTCTCGTAGAACTCGTCGGACTTCTCCAATACGCGCTTCTGACGCGACGGCGCATCGGGATCCAACTGAGTAACCAGCTGCGCTGATCGATCCGCGGTCTTCAATGTCGAACTTTGTGGCTTTAGCGGCTTTTCTGAGCCTTCTATACGCTTGGCCTGCTTGATCTTCGATTTGGTATCCAGCCAGCCACTCGTCCAGGTATTCGCGCCTTTGCCAGACTTCTCTTCCAAGACCGCAGTGATTGACTCAATGTCACTCTCGCTGTCTTGCGCAGTTTGCTCCAACCAGCGCAGTATCAAATCTTTCTCTTTTGCCTGGTCGTCTTCTAACAGAAATCGGTCCCAAATCTCGCTATTCGGACTGTAGCGCTTGTTTCCTCCGACTTGTCCTAGCCGCGCTTGCTTCTCTGCCTCGACATCGCGACCGGGCTCGGGGTGGTGGTGATCGACTAGGATGCGCAAGAGCTCCCATGTTGCTAATTCAGCCTGCCATTGGCGCAATTCCTGCACGCTTGCGGAGTCGAGCGGTGCGGAAGGTTGGGCGAGAGTTTGGAATGACTGCCCAAATGATCCTTCTTCCATGTTTTGTACGCGACGACGCGTGCTCTTGTTCAGCGCCCCTTGGTTCTCGGACCCGCTTGTGCGCTTCAGCTCTAATACCTGCGACTCGGCGACATCCCTGAAGTGTCCCACCATATTGACAGTCGCCTGATGCCTGTCTGTGGCATTTCCCTTCCCATGTGTGTGCCAGTAGTCGACTCTCTCCGCGAACTTTTCCACCTCTTTGCCTACTCGGTCGGCCATTGCGCGCAACGGCTGCAGGGGGTCGGTGGAGGTGGTGCCATTAGATGCGCGTGAATCGTTGAAGAGCGACGGAGCAGCACCGTTCGTCTGTGAGCTTGATGTCAGTACAAAAGGACCGCTGTGTTCCTTGAAGCTTTGAGGTTTTTACCTGAGCTGCAGATTGCGCCCGGCGCGCGAAAGAGAAGGGAGCCATATTGAGAAGTAAACGCTATCTGTCGAGATGCATTGATAGAGCGCACAGCTGATCGGCGAAGCAGGAGCCAGTTGAATTGCTGCGAAAGCGTTGGTGGTAGTTCAAGCTGCGGCCGTACACAGACAAAACAGTCGCGTAGCTCCATGTCCAAGGTGAAGACACGACCGAGCGCCGCGTTTCCGCTTGGCGCGCTAGTGCGCCTACAAAAATCTTCGAATTCCCGGCCCCGTTTCTGCTCCTTACAATGTATAACATACCCATAGACATACCACATAGAGTCATCTCAGGCTGATTCAATTCTCCACGAGACGCTCGGTATTTCTTAGAGAAATTATACTTCCCAGTGAACCCACCGTACTCCCTCGCGGAGTGGTGGATAAGAAAAGGGAGGTATGACATCCTTTCGCTCCATCTGTCGCGTTGCAGAACCTTTGAGTGAATACCAGTTCTTCAGAACTGTCTTCGCCGAAATACCGCAGAAACTAGGCGTGGAGGACTTGGTCAAATTTCAAGTGCAGCACTTGTAGTACATGCACAAATTTCTACACGCACTTTGAAGGTTTTCTAGATGCCGCAACTACAAGTTACAACTTAGCAAAGGCGTTGTGGTCTTTGGGAGGCTTGTTCCGTTGTGCATGCATCTCAGAAATCCTACTGAGTGCCTCCCAGGATTCTGATACGAAGTGCATTTGGTACTATTTTAGGAGCACTTAGGAAAGTCGCAGTTTAATACATCCTGCCTTATGGAAGTTGAGACACGGCTGATGAAAAACATGTCTGCTGCTTGACGTCCACGATCTGGCAAAGAATCCTGGTGCACTGGACCTTTTGACGACATCAGAGGATTCTTCGGACTGCGAAAGAGTCGCAAATCAGTACTGTCTACCTCCCGTTGACCTGACTTCTATCCGGCTGTTCTCATTCTCGCCGGTATTCACCACGTGTTCACACACAATGATCATCGTGATCGTCACCGATTTCTTTGAAACTTGGAGGCCTGGCAATCTGGCGCTGAAGTGCTCTTGCGTTCTCGATATAACAGAGTAGATTCGCTGGATGGATATCCAAAGAGCACCGGACAATGATTGTCGCTTAACAACACTTATTCGTACATTTCGGTACAATTGCATCATAGCGGTTGTACATAATGTGACGCTGGTTCATCAGCTTATCGTGGCGTGTTGTGATAAAACCCGCTCTTGAGAGGCTATGATATGCCCTGAGCTCGTTGCTTCATTTTGATTCTGTTTCAATCAGCATATTGCCCTACTAATTCTTGGTAATCCACACCTCAATAAATCTGGTTTAGGGCATGTCACGCATCTTGCGTCGTCTCCCCGCTCTTTGTAGAAGGCATTGCAACACTCATACAGAGCATCGACCTTAACGGCTGTCAGTACTACTTACAAGCCCGCATATAAACACGACGAATAAATATGCAAAGCTCTATAACTCGAAAATTGAATTGCCGATTTCCTCCGAGGATAATAGCTTTGACACGTACCTCCTTTCGACATTTGCCTTCGTCGAAGTTATTCTTTTGTATGCAGTCTGGGGTCTTGATCAGCTGAGTCCATGTAAGGTCAAGCACCACGCACTTTGAATCGCACAAGCTCGCGAGTGGCATGGTGGATCTTGCTTCAGGTCTTTCTCGACTTCGCCCTTTTCCAATCGTCAGTCTCGATATCAGCGTAATGATGAGTGATATCATAAGCATACCATGATTGAGTGCTCTGTCGTGTGCGCGAGAAGATTTCAGCTCCTACTATTGTACCAAATAGAAACTCGGTAACTCGCAATCAGAAACGTGATTGATGCGATATCAATTGGTCGCTGCAAGCAATGCTGGGAGTGAAGGTGAGGGCTCACTCGGTTGGTCAGGCTGCTAGCGCATAAGTAGGTAAAGAGCCCCACCGGTCGCAGCGCACCTCACTTCTTCGCGACAGCAGCTTGCGCCTCCCAGTACTCTTACCGTTTAACTTTGCCGCCGTGCTCTGCAGCAATTCGACGCGTCCGCGCATATTCACCAAGCTTCTATATCACCTGACCCAATTCGCAACCCATCGGTCATACGGTTACCTCAGTGACATATAGAAGGTAGTTCCCCGCCGCTCAACGATCTTGCTCTCCACTTCCACTGCCTTCGAACGCCCACTGACGCGAGAAATAGCCTTGCGCCGCCTCGAATCCGCCACCCACCGCGCACTCGCAACTCCACAACCGCACACCACAGCTACACACAAACACCATGTCTGATAACGGTTCGCCAGCCCAGAAGCCAGAGGATGCCGGTCCCTCTGAGCACTTGAACATCAAGGTCACCGACAACAACAACGAGGTCTTCTTCAAGATCAAACGCACTACCCAGCTTGGCAAGCTCATGAATGCCTTCTGCGATCGTCAGGGCAAGAACATTTCCAGCGTGCGATTTCTCTTCGAGGGTACTCGTGTTGGGCCCACCGACAACCCAGACATTGTACGTTCTCAGCCGCAGCTGCCCGAACAAGTCTCATGGGCTGTACAGAGATTGAGAGCGCGTCACTAACACAAAGACAGCTTGACATGCAGGACGGCGACACACTCGAGGTCCACCAGGAGCAGATCGGCGGTAGCTGGTAGTCTTAGACGGCCACCGCAAGTCAGCCTGCCGCTCAGCACCGCAGACGCAGCCAATAACTCTTGCCCACCCACCTGCTCGACACTACACGCCATATGAATTGGAGACATCGGTGAAGACCTATGCTTTTAGCGCCGGCGAAGGTGGTACAAAGATGGCTTCTCAGTTACGACCTGGACGATTCGGATTTGGCGTTATGGGATCATTGGAATGCCGATCGTGCTTGCATATAGTCCTCAACAAACGTCATATGCCGCGATAGCGATTTACACGAGCTCAATTTTACTTTCCTATACTTTGTGCTGAACAGTGCTATTCAGGAGAGAATAAGATGTGCATCTGAGGCCACAACCACACCCAGCAGCACAGCGACCTTAGTAGCCGAATGACCTTCCCAGCACACTATGTGTTACGCCCATGAAGACTGTACTCAAGAACCTGCTAGTATTTCGACGAAACTGACAAAAACTCGACATGCAGACACGGTGCTATTGCGATTCAAACCCTGTAATTCGAAGGCTCGGTATTGAATGTGTATACGCAACATGTAAACGCCAAAACCGGCCATCAAGCCTGCCATCTACAAACTACGCCTCAAGACACTCTCCTCACTTCCCCCCATTCGCCAGCTCCCCAACCTTCTTAACCGCCTCCTCGAAATCGTTGATCGCAAAAATGGGCAAATTAGCCTCCTTCAGCACCTGCTGTCCCTTCTCCTCGTTCGTCCCCCTCAGCCGCACGACAACCGGCTTATCAACACCGACTTCCTTGAACGCCAGAATGATGCCTTCAGCGATCATGTCTGCGAGTGTCAAGCCACCGAAGATATTCACGAAGACGACAGCCACTCGCGGATCGGACAGAATCAGCTTAAAGCTCGTTTTGATTGTTTGGGATGTTGCTTTACCGCCCGTGTCGAGGAAGTTGGCGTTGGCGGTCGAGTAGGGCGGCTGCGAGAGGCGCAGGTGCAGCACGTCGTTTGTGTTCATGGCCAGGCCTGCGCCGTTGACCAGCGTGCCGACGAGGTTGCGCGGCTCGCTGTCTGTTAGGCGCGATGTTGTCTGGGTGCTGGCTTGCAGGCGCCCGTCGGGTTGCGGCGTGGTCAGGGGAATGTATACGATCCCTGCTTCTTCTGCTTCCTGCTCGGTAGGCGTGAGCTTGTCGCGCAGCGCGTGCAGATCGGCTTGCCGCTGGTTGGAGCGGTATGCGGCGTCGTCGAAGAAGAGGTATGGGTTGTAGACTTGGAGTTCGTCGGCGTTGGGGTTGAGCGATAGGCTGACGTGGGCGTCGATGGCTTCTTTCTCCGTGTAAAGCTTCCAGAGATTTGAGAGGGTGGAGGCTACCTGCGCTTTCGCTTTGGGTGGTGCAGCGTCGAGTTGCAGCCATGCCATTGCGTCGTTGATGGCTTTAGGAGATGGGCCTTCCCGATAATCGAAGGGGAATCTTCGTACGCGCTGGTGTAGTTGGTCGGGGTTTGCGGTTGGGGCGGCGATGATGGATGGAGAGCGGTTGACGCGATGCGGTGATATGCCCAAGTAATGGCTTGACTGTTGGTTTTCGGGTTTCGAGACTACGTTGATATCATACTTCTTGAGGAGGTTGGCGTTTTGCTCGGCTGAAAGTTGAAGAGACCGCTTCTGTTGGAAGAGTGATGTCCTTGATGCGTGCCAGGTTGGTCGTCGAGCCGATGTGTGATATCCGCGACGCGCTTGAGCGGCTGACTGCTCCTGTGAGATAGTTAGCAGTACCAGGTACTTTGCTGAAGCTGACACTTACAATCTTCTTCACGTTGCGACCAGACTTTGCCAGAATGTCTTTCATGACACCTCCGAACTTGGCTGGATGGTCGACCATAGTAACACCGACAGCCTCGAGTGCCCTGTACTTGTCCTCCGATGTACCTTCTCCCAGACCAGTCCATGCTCCAGCGTGCCCCGTGACCTTTCCCGGTTTCGCCTGGAAGCCGCCAATGCAAGCAGCAATCGGCTTGGGGTTCGATACACGCTTGTTGTAGTCCTTGATCCAGTCTGCAGCCTCCTCCTCATTGGTACCACCAAGTTCGCCGACTAGGATGATGGCTTCTGTGTCGTCATCCGTCTCGAAGACCCTCAGCGCGTCCACGAAGTTGGTTCCGGCAATTACGTCACCGCCCATACCAATACACAGACTCTGGCCTACGCCGGCTCTTGTGAGAGATCCTACTGTCTCGTACGACAATGTGCCCGACTTCGCGATAATACCAATGTGTCCTGGCGAAAAGGTAGGTAAGGGCTGGAAGCCGATTCGACAACGCCCGATTGCCGAGATGATGCCTGGTGCGTTTGCGCCGACAAGTCGTGATTTGGACTGTGTTTTCAACATGGAGTGTATCTGATTACAATTAGCACTGCCTCACACAAGGGTTAGATTTACTTACTCTCATTACGTCGTGAATCGGGATATGCTCGGCGACAGCAACGATGAGAGGTACTTCGGCTTCAATTGCCTCCTCGATAGCAGCCGCAGCCTGAGGTGCTGCAACGTAAATACCGGTCGCGTCTGGCTTCAGCTGCTCCATAGCCTTCCGTACGGTGCCAACGACGGGAAGGCCCAGGTGCTCCTGACCATCTTTTTTCGGGTTTGTCCCACCGACGACATTTGTACCCCATGCGATTGACTCCTGCGCATTGGCTGTGGCTTGCTTCCCAGTGAAGCCTTGGAAAATGACGCGGGTATGGGTGCCAATCTTGAGATTCTGGATGGTATCATCGTAGCCGCTGCGTCTTGAAGTCGTAGAGAAGGCTGCTTGGGGTATACGGCGGTTAAGACATTGAGATCTGAGTGCTTTGCTGCTCAGGCAGCTTGTGTGTCGCGAGATCATGACGCAGTCTCGAACTCCCATCACCAGCCACAAAGGGGATGTCAGGAAGCAAATAAGCAGACTCGCGGCTTGTGACAGCAATACAGCTCGTATGCACGTCAAATATGTCCAATTGAGCTTCACAGGCCTCGTTTCAACGCTTCAAAGAATTTTTGGGAGAGCTGTGGTTTTGGGCGACGCGCCTCGGATTGAGCTCTGAGCATAACCGGCGGCTACTTGTGCAAGTAACCGGGTTAACCCCTCATGGCAACCGGCTCTCGGCGGAGCCTCATGCTTTTCCGTGTGCAGGTTTCCGTGCACATGCTGAGGCTGCTCGTGTGCTTCGAGTGACGATGTTGATGCCGACAGAATTGCCTAAGAACATGTGAAAAAGAATATCGTTCGCGTGTCTACAGCCGTCATCTCCATCTCCATCTCGCATGTGACGAGACAGTCCAACAAGACGCTCGCTATATATAGACTATGTCAACGTCCACTCACGTTTTGCGCGGCCACAAAGTTCGTCATTTACTCCACAACTAAATACGATCTTGAAGCTTGGTGGATGCTCTCCTGAGGCTCAGCTCCAACAATGGAACTGATGTGCGCTACGTCAAGCATCCAGACGGTCTCGAATCTCTCCAGGACTCGCCAATTGATCACCCACCGATGCATCCTCTCTCCACCGACCCGGTTGTGTGCCTCCCTTCCCTGTTGAAATGCAGGAACGCGCAACGCGCCCTTGTCTCCCGCCACATTTGCAACGCGCCTCACTGACGGCCTCCCAACACAGTGACCAGACCGCCGAGTGTTCTAAACTCACTCAAAGCCACAGTCTAGAAGGCCGCGGCGAATATCGGAATCAGTGGGGCACTAATTACTGGCAGCAACTGGTATCGATCTGACCTTGGCTGGGATGGCAGGGCCCGTGGCGCGCGTGCTGGCTGCTTTCGGGTATGCTAGATGACGCGCACCTCTCCCCACAATTTCGTCGATGGACAGGGCCACGACCTCGTATGGGATGCATGTGCGGACTGCTCGGGAACTCACCGTGGAGGAGAGGTGTTTCACGCCAGGCTGGCAAACAGAATTGGCCTAGTGGACGGACTCTTCCTTGATGCTGTGTAGAGATACAAAATACGCCGTCTTCCTTGCTGTTGTCAACTGCTGCTGCCATCGTGCTTCTGAGGCTGGATCGTTCCACACCGTTGGACCCCAGATCGAAAGACCCCTACCCCGCAAAACCTCCCGCTCACAACACTGAATCCTCTGCAAACGACACGGCGCTCGAACACCGCCGTCACGCCTCTTCCAGCCATGTCGACCGTAGATTCAATCCGCAAAACGCCCAGCGAAACAGGTACACCACACCGACCCTTCCACACAGCACACAGCCCACCACTAACACACCCCAGAAATAGCAAACACCCTCTCGACGCTAAAGCTCTCCACCACCGAACCGCAAAAGCCGCTGCACAAGCCAAAATCCAAGCCCGTCGCCGACAGCTGGGATCTGGCCTCGTCCGGCTCCGACACCGAGACGGAGACTTGCGCACCGCTGTCTACAACGAGCACGTCGACGGACCCTCCGCAGGCGCCGCCGCCCACACCCGCATCGCCCACGCCCTTCGAGTTCCCGGTCACGTCGCCCTACGGCGCCGGGCGGCTGCGAGGCGACAGTGGAGCGGGGTCTGGCGTCGTGTCTGGCGGCGGCGGGCTGGAGAAGCGGCCGGAGAAGACGACGGCTGTCGCGGGGCGGATGATTGCCGGGGCGCTGGGTGTGCGGGCGCCGAGGCGGACGGAGGAGGAGAGAGAGTACGATCGCGCGATGCGGGAGAAGGAGAGGAAGCGGAGGGCTGAGGAGAAGGAGAGGGAGAGGCGGGAGGGGGAGGAGAGAGAGGCGAGGAAGAAGGCTGTTTGGGATGACTAGGGGGAATTGGATACGAGTGAAGGGCTGGAGGCTGGCTGGGGCTTTTGATGATTGACGACTCTCCTCTCGTGCATACTGTGGCTATCTTGAGGTGTTTGATGGCGGGTGGCTTGTTCAGCAAGTGTGGCACGCTTGCTCGATGTGTACACACACTGCGCTGTAAGAATGTAAAACAATTATTGACAGTCTGGGGATACGAATGAAGTGATTGTACGTCGGTCAGCGGGCTCTTGAAGGAACAGGCATGTCTGTGCTTCTTTCATGCCAGCCTCTCTCGAGCTCTTTGCGTAGCGCTTTTGCCCTCACCCTAATGCGCTGCTTTCCGACTTGAGGGTCAAGACAAGAATAACGCCGTCAAGGCATCCAATAGACAGTCTACATGGGTGTGCAAAGCACGTTTGGCAGGGCTGCTCAAGAACAGTAGTTTGGGCGGTTCTGAAGATGCCGCCCTTGGAATTCAATTAGAGTACTCTACTTGATGCCGGAGGTGGTCGCCCAACCCCAAGCTATCCGCCCGCCCTTGTACAGAACGAGTGTACAGCGCCCAACCATGGACATGCAAGCGCCAAATGAGCAGAAGATCGAGAAGGTATCTGCAGTAAATAAATCGAGTGGTGGTCGAATAGTACAGACTGAAATTCGAGAATCCAACACTAGTAATGCAGACAGAATGCCAACCGTGAATGAAGAAAGGAAAAAGTTGACAGAGCAATTATGCAAAGTATTGAATGGCCGTACTGGAAGCTGTTAGCTTGCGCTCCATCAGAGGGGCGAAGAGTATGCTTACCCGAATACTGCCATTACTCCCAGACCAAAGAGCGCTCTCCTTGTTACTTTCTCCTTTGTAAGCTTCTGCTCTGTTGTGTAGAGCTTCTTGGATAGCTTGCTCGGTCGCTCGGCCTCGAGCTCTTCATCATCGAGGACGTCCTCGACCTTGCGCTTCGATGATGTGAGTCTGCTGGAAGCGCCAGCGTCAAGCTCCCTCGCCTCCTCGACCATGCGCTTCGCCTCCTCGATCATCTTGGCGGGGTCTTCAGGCTCGCGCAGCTCAGGGTGCGAAGCTGGTACATCGATTTGAACATTTGTTGTCGTGACTTCGGAGTCGCCCTTCTGCTCGACCGTCTCCTTGACCTCAATGCGTACAGTTTCCGACTTGGCCTCGCTATCTTGCGCCTCCTTGGGGTCGCCGTTGACCGAGGACGCGACCGACTCCGACTGCTTGATGCCGTTGGCAACCAGAGCGGAAGATGGCGATTCAGTGGCGGTGCTCTGGAAGATCTCCTCTGCCCTCATAGCCTCAGAACGGCCGCGTGTGGCGCGCGACTTGCGGGGAGTTGCAATCTTGCGGCTTGGTGTGGCCATCTTGCTGGGCGAGACACTTCGGGTTGATCGCGCGCGAGTTGTACGAAGAGCAGACGTGTGGGGAGGGAGCTTGACGTTCTGAGCCTTGCTCATGTCGAACTTGGGAGGTGCCTGGATGTGTATGTTGTTCTTGTCCTTTGCGCCCTTTTCAATTGGCTCGTTGTCAAGAAGCGCGAGAACCCAGTGGCGCATAGAGTACTCATCGGCAAGTGAAAGTGCTGTGAACACGAGGTCAGCTTTGCGTTTGTAGCCTGTGAAACTCTCCACATACCCTCTTCTGGCGCGATCCAGACGCTACCTGCGACCTCCTCGGGACCGGCGGACGGGAACGTCTTCTGGTACTTGCGCTCCGCCTCCTCCTCAGCCAATGTGGCCCAGGGGAAAGCGGCCTTGAACATGCCAGTCGCGCTGATATAGCCGTCGCTGCTGCGGCGCTGTCCACCTCGTTAGTCCAACAATTGCGCGTCGCCGGCAGGTCATCCTCGTACCATCAAGAAGTAGGATACCGGGTATCCGCTGGTGCCAGGCATGAATATCTCCGAGCCAGAGAGATCCTTGGGCAAGGGCACGCGCAGGTGCGCGTAGTCGAACAGGCCGCTGTGCTGCGGCTTCGTCGCGCTGGTAAGACCGGTGGCGCCAGTCTTTGTTCCGAGGTTGGTCTGGCCCAAGCGACGCCTCTCGATGAGGATCTCGACTGCAAACGCGCGGTCAGCTGCGGGAGCGCGATGAAGGCGATGCGCAATGCGCGCAGTTACGTACTAGCTGTGCTATCTGTCGGCTCGAGGAGCGGGTTCATGCGCTCGGGGAACGGACGCGTCGAAGACATTGTCGCGAAAACAAATGATAGTAGAAGTGATGTAGTGGTGGTCAGAGGCGCGCAGCGCGGCGTCGCGGCGGGAGAGGGAGCGTGACGACGACGTAACGCGTGAACCGCGGAACAGAAGCTTGTCGCGAAGGCGAGGGGTCGAAGACTGACACACAATAAAGTGCTGAAGCTGGAAAGTGCTCGGACGCGACGTGTGGGAGGCGAAGTGTAGCTGCGCGCGCGTTGACGTTAGGGCTTGGGCTTGAAGGTTTGTCCGACACGGGTGGGAGAAAGAGGTGTCCCTGCAATGTACGCTAGCGGACGGTGGCTGGATCCCCAGAGTCGTCCATGCCTCATCGCGTTCGGGCTCAAAATTTCTGGCTGCCCATTTGGAACAATCTAATTGCTCGAGACATGCCGATTGGTCATTGGGCCTTGAAACCCAGTCCAGCACCGAATCAGTGGTGCTTGTCCAGGAACGCGGTGAACAGCCGTCGCCAATCAGACAGGTCGCGCGCTCAGCCCTTGGGCGCGCTGCATCGCACGCAAACGAGCTTGCCCTGTCTCTAGCTGTTCTCTACAAGGATGAGAGCGCATTGCAGCGGAATCCTGCCGAAATCTCTGGTCCCAGAGGAGCTGGCGCAGAGGTTTGCCAGTCAGGTTCACGCACTTCGGTCTTTTTGGAACTCTCACAGAAGCTCTCGGACCACAAGCTACCAATGTCAATAGAGCGCACTGACGTGTACACACTAAGCTTCATAGACCACAACACCGGCAATTCTCTGCTTGCTTCCGAGAAATGTAGCAGATTCTGAAACTGAAAGCGAACTCTTGGCCATGAGCGATTTGCAGTGTGGAGATCTGGGACAAAGAGCCCACCGGCTTTAGGGCAACTGCAAATGACGCTAGCCATTGTTCGATATTCTGCAGCGGTGGGCGTTGCACCACACTTGTACAACTCGAAGCTGCAAGGAGCTCTGCTTTGGTACTGTTGCAGGGTTTGTGCTGTTAGCAACAGAACACGCGGGGTCCCGGCCCAGTCTTGACATGTCCCTGCGATACTGCGCACGCGCAAGTCTGCAATGCAGACAGGCAAATTGTTATCTTCATGACTGTTGAGCTCTGCTCGAGCAACACGCCCACCGGAGAGGCACCAGAGCTGAAACGACAAAAGCACCGCCTCGTAATCCAGGGGCAAGAGCCAATGGGCCCTGGCGGGCACGAGGCGGTGAAGTCGAGCTGCAGTGCCCCACCACGTCGAGGCCTCGCTCGAGCAGCAGCTGCCAACGACACATTTGACTGCCTCCAGCGCTCTCCAGAAACACACTGTTATCCACACACTGTTATCCACACATCGTTAACCAGCAATCATGGCCGACAAGCACGACGATCTCCACGCAGAGCAGACCGAGGGCTTCAAGGTGGGTGAGAAGAAGACGCTCGATGAGTACCAGAATTTGGGTGAGTAATTGCATATTGGGCCCTCGAGACCCCAGAGCACAGTAATTGCTGACTCTGCGCAACAGACAAGGACGATGAGGCTCTGAACAAGTGGAAGGCTTCCCTCGGTCTCGGCCAGGGCAAGGACATCTCAGACCCCAGCGACCCCCGCAAATGCATCATCTACTCGCTCGGACTCGAGGTTGACGGCCGTCCCGACATCATTATCGACCTCAAGTCGCCCGGTGCCCTCGAAGCTCTCGAGAAGAAGCCGTTCACCATCAAGGAGGGCGCCACGTTCCGCATGAAGGCACAGTTCAAGGTCCAGCACGAGATTCTGGCTGGTCTGAAGTACCTGCAGAAAGTCACACGCATGGGTGTCAGCAACAAGATGCAGGAGATGATGGTACGGAACAAGCTTGTGGAGCAACAGGCAGAAGCTGACCGTCTCAATAGGGCTCATACGGACCCAGCACCGAAGAGAAGCCGTTCTACGAAAAGAAGTGTAAGTGCAGCCGATGTGTCACATATCCGCGTGCCGACTGACACACGTCACAGTCGAACCCGAGACCGCTCCCTCTGGCATGCTCGGCCGTGGCCACTACACTGCCGTCTCCAAGTTCGTCGACGACGACAACCAGACCCATCTGCAGTTCACCTGGTCCTTTGACATCAAGAAGGACTGGGCATAAGCGGACAACGGACGCGATATCTGATTCAAAGTGGCGGGCCACTCAGCTGGTATTGGATCTGGATCAAGCGGCGGATGCGGATATCGAGGGTACCTACCTCTACAGGACGACCCCATGGCTGACGATGTCGACGATCCCCAGACTGATTTCTCGAGTTGGACATTACGACTCATAGCATAGCGAAACCAAGACATTTACATATCTGGACTTGCATTGTCTTTTCTGTTTGACTTCAGCCGAGCCCTCCGTTCGCGTGGTGGTCGCCGAGATTATGGAATTTGAACCACCTTGCTGCGATTCGTTTTGCTTTGACTGTACAGCCAGCCCATGCGCGCTCGCCAGCGCCCGAGCCAAATCTCCGTGCAGAGATGTTGAGGATGGAGACGTCTTGGTCCCATGGATCTTGCTCTGCAGCAGGCACAAGCACCTCTTCCTCTCCATCAGCCATGGCCATGTCGTCCTTAGAGGTTGCCTCAGACGTCCTGCGTCTGCCTTCACACTCGACAAGATGCAGCATTGCTCCCGTTCGCAGCGCCGTGTCCACTGCAGTCGCGAGTGTCCTCGAGAGACCTTGGGCCGAGAAAGACGATGTTGGCTTATGTAGAGCTAGCAAGTTCACCAGCACCAGTCTCTCCTTGGCCTCACCCTCATCCACGTGCACATAGCCTGGCCGATCGTATGCCGTCAGGTAAGCCAGCAGCGCCTGAACGGACGCGCAGAATGCCAGCTTGACATGTCTTGTAGTTGAAAGATTATGGAGAGTTGGGGCGAGCAGTTGCTTCAGATTGCTGCTCTGACTCGTCTCCTGCTGTTCCTTGAGTGCATGCGCGAGTTCCCCCAGGAGCGTCTGTCGATCTGAGCACACAATGAGGGTGGTGGGAGAGGACGCAGATTGCGTCGACAGAATGTAGTCGAGCAGTGCAGGCAGCGTCAGGGGATAGAGAACGGTGGGCTCAAGGGCCATGTCGTAAAGTGATCAGCTTTCCTGCATGCAGCCGACCGGCTCATGGGGAAGAGCGGTGGTGGCTTGCAGTCGGAGGTCAGCACGATGACGGTCGAATAGGATGCGTCTCCGCCCCCGCGGTCGACCGCGAGCAACATTGCATCACACGCTTCACGCAGGCCTGGCACACCACCTCACAGATCTGCCCGCCACGGCGTTCCCTTGCCCGACTCCGCATAATCCCCGCCCGTTCTGGAAGCTGAGGCACGTATCCTATCGCTGGGGCCTGTCAAACGGCAGAACCAAGTGCTCTCGGGGCGCCGCCGGCCGCCATGGAGTCGATCAGTCGCATCTCGAGCTTGCTGGAGACTGGTATGTGCGGGCCCGCTACTCTCCTCTGTGCTTGTGCTCTGTCCCCAGCCTTGCAAATTTGCGCTGCGTGTGACAGCGTACGCGCACGACTGTCTGGGCTCTCCTCCCCCAGCGCGCTGCTGCCATGCACCCGTCGAACTTCGCTCACTGGTCCCTCTCCACAGCCCGCGACCTCACCCTCGAAGCCGCCCGCGATGCCAGCAATGCCCGCAAAGCCCCGACCCGCCCGCTGCCCTCGGCCCAGCTCAAGAAGCTGCTCGACAGCCGCTCTGAGCGCGATGTGCTCGAGGGCCTGCGGAGAGTCGTCACTGTACGCTTACCCCGCCACGGCGCATGGCGCATGGCTGCCATGAAGCACGCCGGAGCTGGGACCGTCCTTGTTTGCTGACCATGGCACCCAGATGTCCTACCGCCAGCCGCCCTCGCAGACACTGCCGTTCTTCTCACACGTGATCAAGAACGTCGCCTCGCCGTCGCTCGCCGTCAAGAAGCTCGTCTACACATACCTCCTCCAGCATGCCGAGCACGAGCCCGACACGGCCCTGCTCTCCATCAACACGATCCAGAAGTCGCTCACCGACCAGAACCCCCAGCTGCGTGCCCTCGCCCTGCGCGTCATGTCCGGCATACGCGTGCCCGTCATCAGCCAGATCGTCAGCCTGGGCATCAAGCGCGGAGCTGGCGACATGTCGCCCTACGTGCGGAGAGCCGCAGCCCTGGCCATCCCGAAGTGCTACAGACTGGACCCGAACACGGAGCCGCAGCTTCTCGAATATCTCTCGACGTTGCTGGGCGACAAGCAGTACTTCGTCGCCGGCGCCGCCGTTGCTGCTTTCCTAGAAATATGTCCAGACCGCCTGGACCTGATACATCCGCACTACCGCTCGCTGGTGCACAAGCTGGCCGACATGGACGAGTGGGGGCAGCTGGCCACGCTGCAGCTTACCATGGTGTATTCGCGCAAGTGCTTCCCCAGGCGGACAAGGAAGGTCAAGAAGCCCACCTCGAAGCCGAGCACAAACACCAAGCCCGCGAAATCCACGAGAGGATTCTATGACAGCGAAAGCGAGGGAGAGGAGGAGGAAGAAGACGAGCAGGATTTTGAGGAAGTTGCCGTCCTGGATCCTGACCTCGAGCTTCTACTGAAGAATTGTCTGTCTCTGCTGCAATCGCGGAATGCAGCAGTGGTGATAGCGGTGGCCAGAGCATATCTGTACCTGGGCACTCCTGACTACGTTTCTCTGGCCATTGGACCGCTAGTGTCTCTTCTGCGATCTGCTGGTGACATTCAGCACATTGCACTTTACAACGTTGTGCAAGTGTGCCTGTCACATCCCGAGTCGTTCGTCAAGTACTACACGCATTTCCTGGTCCGTTCGACAGATGCCCCGCACATCTGGCGCCTCAAGCTGGAGTTACTAACACTCATTTTTCCTCACGCCCAACCCAGGCTACAAAGTCTGATCCTGGCCGAGCTGAGCCACTTCTCACACTCTGGCAGCCTGGATCCTGCGCTGGTCAAAGAGTCCGTCCGCGCAATCGGTAGATGCTCACAGAGCCCCGCCACAAGTCCACAGACATCAGCGCGGTGCTTGAGACTGCTCCTCAAGCACATTGGCTCTGCAGACCCCCATCTCGTAGCCGAATCCCTCGAAGTGATCCGCCACCTCATCCAGCGCAACCCAGACGCACACCGAACCACCGTCGTCCGACTGGCCAAGCACCTCGACGCAGCAACCAGTCCGCAGGCACGCGCAAGCATAATCTGGCTCGTCGGCGAGTTCGCCGGTCTGGATCCAGAAAACAACATTGCCGCAGACGTGCTGCGCATTCTGGCGAAGGGCTTCGCTGACGAAGCCGAGCCCGCGAAACTGCAAATCATGCTGCTCGCTGCGAAGGTCTACATCCACCATCTCCACGCCAACCCGCCGCCGTCTCCCACGAAACCAGCCGACGCGCCAGAGCAGAGCACCACCCTCCTCGACATGCCCGACGAAGAAGGCGGCTTCCGCGACTCGGCGCTCGAGCAGCCCCCGCCGCTCGAACCCGAGCAGAAGCAAGAAATCCACCAGATCGAAGCGCTATACAACTACATACTCGCTCTGACCCGGTACGACACATCCTACGACCTACGCGACCGAGCGCGTGTTTACAAATCGCTCCTCTCGTCCCCGAGCAGCACGCAGCTCGCCTCTCTCCTCCTGCTAGCCCCCAAACCCGTCCCGCACATTCCCTCGCCCTCGGAGACGCGAAAGGCGTACGTTCTCGGGAGCGCCTCGCTGGTCATCGGCGACCAAGGCGGCGTCGGCGGATTGCGAGGGTACGAAGATCTGCCGCCGTGGGTCAAGGACGGGAAAGAGCCTGATGCGGCGCTGCGAGACGAGGTCAAGGAGAGCGCGTATGTGAGTGCGTACGAGGTCGCGAAGAACATGAGCGCGAGCGAGCGGCTGGATGCGGCAGCGCAGGTGGACAGCGAGAGGGCGCGGATGCCGGAGACGATTGCGAGTTACCGGGCGAATGGGGTGGATGCTGCGAAGGCGCCGCAGAAAGAGAAGACGCTTGATGATTGGTTGGCCGAGGATAGCGGAAGCGAGGAGACGGACGACGAGGAAGACGACGAGGACGATGAAAGCGAAGAAGAGAGCGAGTATGAGACGGAAAGCGAGAGTGGGAACGAGAATGACCGGCTCGTTAAGTGAATCCCAATAAGGCCAGTTGGCGTACAACGCCATCAGAATACATAAGCTACCACTATCGTCTATTCGCATAGCAGACGGAGACTCAGTCACAGGCACGCGACTTCCATCATGCCGAGCGCAGAGGCGGAGCTCGCCCATCGTGTCTTGCCCGGGCCATCGTGGCCATGGTCATCAATCGTGCCATAACATGATATACGAGTCACGAAAGGTCGCTGAGCCATGTGCGGCGATGCCGCAGAGCAATAGAACGTGATGCAGCGAGACACCTGTCCAATGCATCTGCCATGATAATCTGAGTGCTGACCTTTCAAAACTCTGTAATTTACGACTTCAAAACCTGTGTCACATTATAAGACATGTAACGAAGTGAACAAATGCAAGACTGGTACGTGAAAGTGACAGATTGACAATTGACCGGCGCGTAACTGGCGCAGAGAGATTAATAGTAGATACTTGTGAAAAGAGGTAAGAAATAGAATACAACAGTAGTCGTGAAAGGGCATTGAAAACATTGAAGATAGGCGACCTCTTGACTGGCCGGATGGTCGTGAAAATGTGAAAAACGTCCAACCAATATCCGGTGTCGATTGAAAAACGCCGCGCCATGCCTCATGGATGGAAACAAATGTACAAAGGTAGACTAGAACGACAAGAAGGACGGCTTGCAATGTAAGCTACGTCAAGCTTTGCGGTACTTCCAGGTCCCGTGGCGGGACGCTAGTAAGCTCTTAAAGGGCTCAAGATGTGATCTGGGAGGAAACATGAATGTGCTGGAGTGGGAGAAAACCGGCGACGGACCTAACGACGGCTGACACTTGTTAGTAACATCCACGGAAGACAACGCAGACTCTCGTCAAAGCTCAGAATGGTCTTACCCGTATGCGGCATCAACCTGCGAACGTCGCTTGCGCTTCGTGTGATCATCATGCTGTCGCAGTCGCTCGTCGTCGGCATCTGTATCACCATAGCTCCTCTTTCTCGATACGGAGCTATCGCTTCTTTCGAATTTCGCACCTGGTGTGGCAGCAAGCTCGCTAGCCTCAGCAGGCTTCTCAGGCCCAAAGTCGGACCCAGCAGCTGTGCCGTCACTAGCTTCAGATCGTGCTGGACTGCCTCGGCCGCCATTGAAACCGTTGGGGTGATATTGCTGATGGCGGCTACAGGGATTCCAGGGGTCATATCGATCGCGTTCTGGAGGAGGAGGCGGAGGTCGCCCAATGTTCGACGACATCGAGCCGTAAGGTCGTTGCGGTCCAGCAGGAGGGTTTATGGCACGTGGACCACCCAACGACTGTGACCTCTGTGACTCTGCTGGGGGTCGAGACATTGCACTGCATGGTGTTAGCCCAAAAAGATCAACGGAGACTGGACTTAACTCACGGGGGCGGTGGAGAGATCCTCGGTTTCTCAGGCAGCGATGGAATTGCTTTGACGTCTTGTGTTGGCACGGGGATTGTCATCGGCTCTTCAGACACAGGCTTGGGCTGACCGGTGACTCCTAGCGCAGCAAGAATGTCCTCCTGGGTCTGTGGCATGGCGGGTTCTGCTACGCTGACATGACCTGCAGGTCTTGCTTCAGCTTTATCGCCGCCTCCTGACAATGCTTGTTCGAGATTGTCCATAATATTCCAGTCAGCTTCACGCATCTCGGCATCTTCGTGTCTCGCAGCCTCGTCAACAAACTCATCTGGTCGATCGCGCTGGGCAATGCAGTCTTCCACGGGCATCAAGTTCTGTTGCATCTCTTCGTCAGTGAAGATGACGAAGGCGGGATCATCCTTGATGTAGTCCCACTCGTCAGTCTGTCTGACGTTCAGGAAGGCCTCGTGAGAGTTTTCTGCTGTGAAATAGATCGACACTGACTCGCCGTTGCCAAATTTCTCAGGAACGGGCTTAAGAGACTGCTCTTCTGCTTCCTCAAAGGTTGCGGGCAACGCTCGAGTCATTTGTTTGGCGGGGTGCCATATGATGACTCCCAGGCTGAGGTTTGGATCTACAGGCTCGTTGCTCTTAGGCCAGATGGCGCCGTCGAAGTCAAAGTCCCAGTCGTCCCATGCCAAGTATAGCTCTTGCTTTTTGCTTGTCGCACTATCATGCGAGGTGCTGGCGGATGAGTGCGACAAGACTGTTGGAGCGGAGACCGGCTGAGCAGTGGCTTGGGTTGGAGTTGCGTTGGGGTCCAGCATTGGGTGGTCATTGATAGCTGGACCGCTGTACGAATTGTATTGACTCTGTAGCGGATAAGTAGTCTGGGCTTGTGCATGTGCTGCTGGCCACCCCGGAGCTTGACTGTATCCTTGCTGGCTTGGACCTGTTGCAGCGGTAAGTGCAGGGCGCTGTTGATATGACGTCTGTGGAGCTCCGTAGTTTTGGCCATTAGGGTACACAGGTGCCTGAGGTGGACCTTGGCTCGCCTGGTATGCTTGCTGAGACCATTGGTAGTTCTGTCCTTGGGGATACGATGATGGATAGCTTGATTTGGCAGCGCTAAAGCTCTGTGGCGTAAACCCTTGCTGAGGGGCTGCTCCTATATATCCTTGACTCGGATAGGTGGGTTGCACTGGAGGGACCTGTGGGAAGCCGGGCTGCGTTGGTTGATGATACTGTGCAGGGTGCTGATGCGTATTGAAAGAACCTTGAGGCTGCGCCGGCCCACGATACCCGGGAGGAGGTGGGTAACGTGTTATTATCGGATTGCCTTTCTTCTTAGGTGGCCTGGCACTCCATCAACACATGTCAATTGGTGCACCAGCGCGCGTTGGTGAAAGTGCTTGCACTAATGAAGAGAGATAAATATTCGCTTACCTGTTGTCCTGTGTTCGTTGCTGCGGTCCTGGGTACGATGGTCCAGTTTGATACTGGCCATAAGATGATTGTTGTCCATACTGGTATGGTGGGTGCTGACCATAGCTAGGTTGACCGTTGGCATATGGTGGCGCTTGGTATGGTGCAGCACCAGCTACAGGCCCGTTCCAAGACATTCTTCCGCCGGCAGAGCACGTGATCCGACAGCCAGGACTGAATGATGGCAGTACTCTATAGCGCCCGAGGAGCGTTTATGTTGGGCTGGCCGTTGTCGAACTGGATGTTGTTGTGGTCCTTGCTAGGAAAGAACTGCTGAAGGGTGAGGTGCGCGTTCCTCGAATTTGGTCGAGCGCACGTGCCAATAGGACAGGAAAGCACGACCACCCATGGACTGATACCTTCCACTTGCGCGGAGAGACGAATTGGCAGACCAGATGGATAATCGCAGACTATGACTTTGACTTGATTGAAAACGAACTTGAGATAGATTGCTGGTGTAGGAAGCCCTGCTGATGTGAAGATGAACATCAGCTAACAAAACCCTCAGCAAATGGCGGTGACAGATTGAGACGACCGAACGGGAAAACAACGCAAGACTGGCCAATCGAATGATATAGGAATAATTGTTGTACAGGAGCACCATGCTCGACTGACAACGAGCCCTTAGGAAGAAGGGGTTGCTGTCGCAACTTGATATAGATTTCTTAGTCAGCCAAGCTCGAGCCCCAAAGGCGGGATGGTGACGGAGCGGCAGCCAGGAAGCGACAGCACAATGTTCGCCTTTGCGCCATCTCCAGTTTCTCACGCCCCGATGCGTCTCCGAGGATGATTGTACGGTATCGACACCTGCTAGCGACCACCTTAGCCACGATACCCTGAACCTGTCGTCTATGCCGCCCCTCGCTGCGCCGACTTCACAGAAACTACCATGCCTGGTCTACCCTGTACGTCGCGCACTAGTGCGAATGTGCAGACGTTCGGCCGCTGACCGTACATAGCTACCGTAGACCTCGACGAGTGCATATCGCGGCTGTCGAAGAAAGAGCTGCTCGCCGAGTCCGTGATCGAGGCAATATGCGCCAAAACGAAGGAGCTCCTTATGAAGGAGAGCAACGTCGTGCACATAAGAGCGCCGGTGACCGTTGTCGGTGACATCCATGGCCAGTTCTTCGACATGATGGAGATTTTCAAGATCGGAGGTCCATGTCCAGACACGAATTACCTCTTCTTGGGTACGTTACGAGCTTAGAGGAGTGACACGCGACCAGCCTGGCTGACAGATCCCAGGGGACTACGTTGACCGCGGTCTTTTCTCAGTCGAAACGATATCACTGCTAGTGTGCTTGAAGCTGCGCTACCCACATCGAGTCCACCTCATCCGTGGCAATCACGAGTCCCGCGGCGTTACCCAATCGTACGGCTTCTACACCGAGTGCTCTCGAAAGTACGGCAACGCGAACGTGTGGCATTATTTCACCGACATGTTCGACTTCCTGACACTGTCAGTTGTTATCAACGACCAGATCTTCTGCGTACACGGCGGTCTATCGCCTTCCATACATTCTATCGATCAGATCAAGATCATTGATCGCTTCCGCGAGATCCCACATGAAGGGCCAATGGCGGATCTGGTATGGAGCGACCCAGATCCCGAGCGAGATGAGTTCTCGCTCAGTCCCCGAGGAGCTGGATATACATTCGGCGCACAAGTAGTGAAGAAGTTCCTGGAGGTCAACGCTATGTCGCATATTCTACGAGCGCATCAGCTATGCCAGGAAGGCTTCCAGGTGCTGTTCGACGACAGACTGAGTACTGTATGGAGTGCGCCCAATTACTGCTACCGTTGCGGAAATATGGCAAGCGTACTGGAGGTTAGCGACACCGGCGAACGTTTCTTCAACGTCTTCGACGCAAGTC
The DNA here is from genome assembly GCF_010094145.1 of Didymella exigua CBS 183.55. Lineage (NCBI taxonomy): Eukaryota > Fungi > Ascomycota > Dothideomycetes > Pleosporales > Didymellaceae > Didymella > Didymella exigua. Next base: position 278,275 of record NW_022984789.1, read on the forward strand.
CGGACAATGATCTGCACAGAGCTGAGCAGCAACAACAGCAGGGCAAGGATGTGACAACAGAGTACTTCTTATGATACCCACTGCACGTACTTGTGCGACATGGCATTGGGGCTAGAGTTGCATGCGGCGTACGGTATTGTCTGCCTAATCATCAGCAGGGCGTTTGAGCAATTTAAGACCTGAGTTGGCAGGCATTGCATAGACCCTTGTAGTTTAGAAGAAATTGCATTGAAAAAAGAGAGAATTCCTAATGCGACTCTAGGGAGCGCGTGCGATGCATGTAAATGCAACCATGGGTCCATTCTCGGCCTTTCTAGCAATGCATTTCTCTCAACATCCCAGATACTTTGTTTCAACCCAGCGGTTCTCCATGTCATCTCCAATCCTCGCTACCACTATCTTGATCTCCGGGAAGACACTCAGCACACGATTCATACCAACGCGACCAGCTGCATATGTGACGAATGCTATCCTCTCTTCTGGGACACCATGATCCACCAAGACTTGGACTGCCATCAAGGCCGCAGCACCGGAGGAGAATTGCGGATCAAGAACCAGTACCAGGCTGTGCTGTGCGATGTTTGGAGGAAGTGCCCGGTAGTGTAGTTCAGGCTCTCCTGTGCGGTAGTTCGTCTGGATCAAAACTCGTCCTGTAACACAGTCTGGTATTGTGCGCCGCAGACCGGTTTCGAATGCACTACCACCACGAAGGACAACCACTGCACTGACCTCACCTTCTTTCTTGAGGCCCATGTAAAGGTTGTCCTGTGGCGTGAGGACCTGTCTCGGTGTGAAAGGCATGAAGTCTACCGCTGTCTCAATAAGCAGTGCAACCATCCGGTCAAAGTAGAACACGAAGTCCTCCTTGGAAGTGCTTCGATTCATGAGCATAGTATGCATGCCCCTCACTTGATTGGTCTGCTCCAGAACCTTTGCATTGACGTGCAAAGGTCTATCCTCAGCAATTTGCCCAAGACGGCGGAGCTCCATCTGATGCTGTGCTGACTTATCCTTGAGTGTTTTTCGCACTTGATCAGCAACCATAGAAATGGCGACCTTGTTCTCGATACCTCGAGGAACGATGAGATCAGCGATCTCACGCTGCGGTGCGACATATTTGTAGAAATTGGGCTTGACAAAGCCAAACCACTGCTTGATGCAGCCTTCGATGTCACGACCACGCTCTTTGACGTCTCGGACCAAGCGTCGTGACAGACAGAGGTCAGAGTCTGCTTCGGCAAATATCTTAAGATCGAGCATATCCAAGACTCGCTGATCATGCAGAGCAAAGATGCCCTCTAAAATCACAACATGAGGTGAGTAGACTGTGGTAGTTTGCTCAAGTCTTGAGTGCTTCGCGAAAGAGTATACAGGCACTTCGGCAACTTTGCTGGTCCATAATTAGCTAAAATCTACAGACATGGAAATGATCATACCCAGCCTTGATATCTCTTAGCCGTTCGACCAGGATATCAAAGTCAATAGCTTCCGGCGAATCGAAGTCGTACTCGTTCCTGAAAGCCATAGCTGATTGCTCGGGGGTCAACGGTTTGTAGAACGAATCCTAGCATTCTTAGTATTTGCGCACGTGACTAATTTGAAACGCCTGTGACGCACCATCGAGAGAATCACCACCCAAGGTAGGTTCATAGAAGCCACAATAGCCATCGCCAGAGATGTCTTACCAGACCCTGAGCTACCAGCTACACCGATAATGTTGGCGTTGCCCCATGGCGGCTGGTAATGTGTTCGGCGGCCTTGCGTAGACATGGTGATGGGTGTGGTTATCGATGTCCAAGTATAGTATGCAATCACCTCATGTTGTGCGAGGTGTATAATAACGAAAGACTAAAGATATGTAAGGACTATGTAGTGATACTGCAAAGACGGATTTTGAGCACACTGCTCGGTCCCGCCCGCTGACTGGGTGCCCGCAGCGCTAGAGAGCCGCACGAGCCATATCGCCAAGCTGCGCTAGGAAGCGAGCTTGAGTTTCTCTTCATGAACCTCGACTCTTCAACCCTTCTTGCACAAACAGCCCGCAGAGTTTGCGCGTGCCCACGACACTCGACCCCGGTCGAGCAGCTTCACACTTTTCCTGATGGACGTCGGATGAGGTTGAAGAGCCTCTGCTTCACCATGGTTCGTGTACTCAAGCCCTGAAAGCTGCGCCCCGCATACTGACCTCCCTCGCAGAGCTCATCCACCGTTTCCGTTTCGGCTGCAACGCCAACACAACATCCTTTCCAAAGGAAGATTGATGATGTCAAACCCTCTAAGACGTAAGTTCTCAGTCTCCTCCACCCTTCCCTCTCATATGATGCGATCAAAAACTAGTTGGGAATCTCTCCGAAAATTCCGTGTAGAGCACAACATAACTTGTGGACTGATCTCGAGCAACGTATGTTGCTCTGCCACATCGTCCTCGTTACCATACCTGCGAAGAAGCATTAGCTAAATGGACTCTCAGTGACATAAACTTTGTCGTCATGGACTATCTGGTCAGCGAAGGTTACCCCCGAGCTGCAGAGAAGTTCGCCAAAGAAGCGAACATCCACCTTCCTCTCGAAGAGGAGTCCATCCAGTCTCGCGTAGAAATACGGCAGGCTATTCACGCTGGCGACATTGATACTGCCGTCACCAAGATCAACGATCTGAACCCCCAGGTAAGCTAGATCATCGCATCTCGTCACACCTCTTGCAGGATTATATTCAGTTTCATGCACCACGCATAATTTTCCTTGATGATAATCAAACCTTCAGTCCTCAGTATGATTGCAAACAAACACTTCGTTTGGTTACTACATAGCTTTGTCGAGCTTTGCTAACCGATGAATCAGATCCTTGACACAGACGCTGCACTTCACTTTGCACTACTCCGTCTGCAGCTTATCGAGCTTATCCGGTCGTGCACGTCATCAGCAACGTCCGATGTTACCCCCGCGTTGAGCTTTGCTTCATCGCAACTCGCTCCTCGCGCGGCTACCAACCCGGACTTCTTGAAGGACCTTGAGCTCACCATGACGTTACTCATCTTCCTCCCGGTAACCGGGAAGCTGCAGAAGGAGCTCGCTGAGCTACTCGAACCATCACTTCGTCGCGACGTTGCCAGCAGGGTCAACGAAGCGATTCTCATGAGCATGGGAGCTCGCGGAGAGGCGCGCCTGAGGAGCCTGGTGCGCCTGCGCCAGTGGGCTGAAGCAAAGGCCAGAGAGGCCAACAAGGACATCCCACCTATCATGCCACTTGGCCTGCAAGACGCTGAAGATAGACCCATGAGTCACAACGGCGAGGGTGCAGATGTTATGGTTCAATAGCGCGTCTCTAGAAATGGTACTCGCTTTTGATCACCACGACATGCTCCAATCCATGAGTGGTCTTCAAAGAAGGATCTTGACTTGATACTACGATACAATAATGATCATGACTATGAAGCGGCAGATGCTGCTACCTCTACTGGTATCATCCTCTCGCTCTCTTTACAGTGACCTAGACATCTCGGTTTGCTGAAATTTCGGTGTTTCCCCGCAGCCTGTGTTTTCTCGACTGCTATGGCCGCCTTCCATCTTACGTACGCTTCGCCTGCATAGCCATCGATACGATATGACCAACATACCATGTCGTGCAGATAGCCACTGCCACAGCATAGAGTAGGCCTTCGAACATGTAGATCGGCCACTCGTGTCCTAGCAGACATCCTTCCTCTATATTACAATTGGCCGAGTTCTCAACGACAGCGAGATTACACACACCACCATAGCATAACCGGCCACTCGACAGACATTGCGAATCGTGATCAGCCCAGCGACAGCATAGAGCATAATCAAGTACCTCTGCCAGCTGAACGCCGTCACGGCGCCTTTTAACCTATCGACTTTTCTGTCCTTTATGAGAAAATTGTAGTCACTTCCACGAATATCCAAACACGAAGAGCTGGATAGACAGCCCGGTAAGCTCGACGATCTTCTCCAAATCTCTCGTTGCTTTCGGCGCATCTGTCTTTGCCAGCATCGCTGCACCAGCCGCCTGTGTTAAGAAGCACGGTGTCTCACCGCTCAGAAAGATCTTCTCTGTGTGTCCTGTTGCAGGCACGATGCGCCTGAGGAACATATAGACCAAGATGGGGAGGAGGATGGGTGCGAGCAGGATGAGAAGTGTTTGGGCGATGTATGGGTTTAGCTCAGTGGAGTACGAGTGCCCGTATACGCTGGCTAGGTAGCGTAGGATCTCAACTAGATAGTATGAGTTTGCGTAGGGAGTGGGTGAGACGTTGAAGGCTTACAGATCAGCTCAATGAAAAAGGGGATACCGAGCCATGTTTGGTCTTGAAGAGCTTGAACATGTGGAGCGCTGCTAGAATCTCAAACACTATCACGCTGAGGATGGATGTCACTTTGGAGGGCTTGTAGGGATATAGGAGGATATCATTGCTTGCCATGGTGTCTTCGAAAATACGGTGACAAGCTCGAGTAAACGAAAGAATCGAAGAAGAGTTGCAAGCAAGTAAGATATGAAAAACCAAAGATTACAGTATTGTGGGATTGCGGGAGACTGTTCGACCTAGGATTGTGCCTTACTTCTCAGGCACAGCTTGGGAGGCCATGTGCTTTAGAACTGCTTGAATATCCCGTCTTCTTTTCTCCATTCCTGGTAAGCAATGTCCGAAAGGAATACTTGGCACGAATTTATCACTGCTTGCACTGCGAGAGAATGAAGACATGTTAGAGGTGGAAATTCGAGAATCCATTATTTACACGAAAGCTAGCTATCCCCGGTCTCTCCTATCAGGATTGGCGCCCTTCGCCGCAAAGCTGCTGCAAAAATATTACTTTGAGGTGTCAAGGACGTAACGTCCAGCGATGGCACCAGCGCGCATCTTGTCGTAGACCATCTGGAGCTCGGAGAGACCGACGACCTTGAATGGTGCTTTGATCAAGCCACGAGCGAAGAAGTCGATGGCCTCTGCACTGTCCTTGCGGTTGCCAACGTAGGAACCTAGTGACGGTCGTGAGCAATTGTAAATGACTGGCTGGGATGTGCAACTTACCTTGAATTCTGACCATCTTGATGACAGACTCGAATACGGGAGCCTTGAGGTATGCGCCGGCGGGAAGACCAATGCAGATGACGGTACCGCGAGGTCGAACGTATTCAGCAGCCTGCTGGAAGGGCTTCTCGTTTACAGCGACAAGGATGACAGCGTGGGGACCAAGACCATCGGGTGTAGCCTTCTGTACATCGGCAACGACGTTCTTTGAGGAAGCAAAGTCGACGAATACCTCACCACCGAGCTCCTCAGTGATCATCTTCTTCTTCTCGTCACCAGTGTCGATACCTATGACACGGCAGCCCATAGCCTTAGCGTACTGGCAAGCAAGGGATCCGAGACCACCGCCAGCACCGACGATGGCAACCCACTGGCCGGGCTTGACGCCAGACTCCTTCAGACCCTTGTAGACGGTGATACCGGCGCAAAGAACAGGGGCAATGGCATCAAGAGCGCACTCCTTAGGGATGTGGGCAATGTGGGCAGCCTTTGCAATGCAGTATTGCTGGAAGGTACCATCCACCGTGTAACCAGAGAGGAGGGCCTTTGAGCAGAGGGGCTCGTCAGACTGCTGGCAGAAATCGCAGGCAAGGCAGGTTCCGTTGATCCATTTGACACCAGCGTAGTCACCAATTTCGATATCATTGACGAGGTTGCCCTTGGCAACAACAACACCGGCTCCCTCGTGGCCACCGACGAGAGGTAGCTTAGTGGCCTATACAATTGTCAGATCATGTGATCGAAGATTATAAGAATGTTGAGCTCACCAGGGGCCAGTCACCGTTCACAGCGTGGAGATCAGTGTGGCAGACACCAGAGTACCTGATGTTGACGAGAACTTCATCTGGACCGGGCTCTTGTACAGGAATTCTCTTGTACTCGACAGGACCGCCGGTCTTCTCGATGACCTGCGCCCACTGCTCCTTTGGAATTTCTGGCATGTTGGTCTTGAGGGGGAGTTTTGAGAACTTTGGGTATCAAGAGAAGTGTTGAGAGTAGTAGTGAGTTGATCGATCGAGGGCTGATGATTCATTGACAGGAGTGGGCTGAGGACTTATATACCTGCGATCGAGTATTCAGTGAGCTCAAGACTGTGACCCCACTTGCAGTATACTTTCCCAGGGCCAGGGTTTCGATAGCTCGAGCACTTACTATCTTGGGCAGCAACAGCTCTGGTCAGTGACAAGCTCCTCTTTGCCGGCCATTCCGAGTGTCCCTCTCGGCGAGCCGGAGCGATACCGTGGCTGATAGGGTCGCCATTGGCTTGAAAAGGTCTATCATGAGGCGCAGTGTTCAGCGAGGGGTACATCCTCAAGGACTGGACGACATGTCGGATGATGGTGCGTCGGACGGGAGGCGAGACTCGAACCTGAACGCTGCAGACGCTCATCAGTGGAGTGAACTATCCGTGAAAAGCATGGGCCAACGTGACCTGTCATTAGTGTGTACATCAGAGTTAGGGTCAAAGGCGCGTTTGTTGTGGCGTGAGGGGTGAACAGACAGCAAGTCGAGGCGGGGTGGCTTGACGTCAGGCAGCTGGTATCTCCTGATCTTTTTTGCTCAGCTCAACACATGCCCACGGCCGTGCAATACGACGAAGGAATTAAAGAAAATTTTCTCAGAATCAAGGGATTGATTCAATTGATCATGATCTGCGCGAACAGCAAGTACACGCAACTCACCTCCGTCAGTCCTGCGTCTATTCAGTCCGTACACTTCATGGCTTTAACATGCGCCAGCCTCGCGTTCCCATCCTCCAACCGTATCTGTGTTTACAGCTCATGTGAGTAAGAGAAATCCACTATCGCGTCGGGGACTTGGACGACTACACCTGCCAACCGGGGCGGTCGAACGCGCCCGAAACGTTATCCCAAGCTGTCGTACCAGACTGGCAAGCCACATCTCACAATGCACCTCTCATCATTACTAGTGCGAGAGTCATTGTCCAATAGCGATACTACCTCACCTTGTAGGCAGATCCACATCAGCTTCACTGCATGCGGCTCCCAGGTTACCGTGCGGAGATCCTAAATGCCGATAGGAAATAGGTATCTTGGACCCGCAAGACCGCAACAACAATGGCGGGGTAGCTTCCAGCAAGCAATTGTGCGAAGCTGCTCAAGCAACAGTAGCTACCATACGTCGGAGCAAAGCACCGCTACCGGGCAACGGCGTGCTTCGTATTTCCTCCCAATCTCCAGAACGGACAACAACACAGGTGGTAGCAGACGATCCGGACTCTTGAGCAGGTCGATGAGACTTCAACCCGCAAAGTTTCCCTGGATGCCTGGGTTATGCCGCGCGCCTCGGATCTGCAACTTCAAATCGAAAATCGCCATGGCTAGACGGCCAAGGCATCGTTGTTTGTTTCAAAAAGTGGTCGCGGTGTTATGCCGTGGTTGCGGGTGCGGGGAAGCCTTGGGGCTGACGTCGTGAGACGATGTGGTTTAGCGCGGGCCAGAGGGAAGTCCACAGGTGTTTGTGGCTTCAGGCGTGAACCCTAGGAATAGCACCGAGACCTTGCGTTAGCCGGGGGCTGGTGTCGCTACGTCGAGGGGGGATAAGACAAGGTCAGCGTTGCTGTCTGGGGATGCGTGAACGCGATGGACCAATTTGGGGAGGCGACAGTCCGCAGAAGGGGAAGATGGCCGACCCTTATAGTAGTATAGCTTTAGAGAATCTTGATAGCCGACCTTGTTAATTAGCTTCGTTCTGAGGACCTTGATGGCAAATCGTGTTGCCATCGAGACCTTCATGGTGAACATTCATGGTGGTACCGGTATTTTAATTCGCCGGACTATGCACTCAGTTGGGCAATCCTTTAACAACCCTACAATCGCCGATGTCATCCGAGTACGCGAAAGTTTCTCAACACCACGATCACCTTACAGTGACTCAACCTCAGATTGGCAACCCGGGCTGACGGACGCTAAAGATTGTGCCCCCAGGTCAATTAGCCCGAACTTCTCGCAATCACCTCTGATGATTGTTTAGAACAGCAAATTCCACAAATGTAAACTACGACTTCACACTGTAAAGAGCCTAACTCTCCGCCTCATGCCAAACCAATCAGACCCCCTTACCATTTACCAACATCTCAAAATGCCCACAACTCTGCGCAATGTCCTCTTTGCTTCAAGGACTTTCATCCTTACTTCTTCGCGATGAGCCATTCTTAATTAACATAGATCTCGGAGCAGTCCATGGCCACAAGCCTTTGGTCGATTTGCACGGAGAGTATTTTCTCAGCAATGTTCTGTACTGACCTACGAAGTAAATCTCGACGCTATCTGACGAGCCGACCCATACATGTCTCGTTTTCAAACCAAACCCCATATAGAACGATGATTCCGCGAAGAAAGACCATCATGATTCCTCGCTCTTCCCCTACCCTCCACTTCGACTTGAAAGATCCTGCAAGCTTTTATGGTACTGAGCTTTACATCGAACGTTCGAAGACTCGTGCAAATATGCCCGTCCCTTCCTCTGCGCAGCGTATAACAAGTACGCAGAAACAGTGTGGTATAACACACCGCTAGACCTCATACCCACAAATGGCTGGCATCTGTTCCCAACAGCTCGACGAATCTATCCTCTTGTCTCCAATCCGCGCTCTCCTACTGTCGATATGCCCCCGGGAGACCATTTATGTTTTCACTGCTTCGTGTTGGCTCGTTGCGTCGTCCGGCACATCCCAGACACGTCCAGCCTGGATCTCCACAACGGAAGGTTTTCGCAGAATTGTGTCTCGACTCACAACTTTGGCCCTGATATCTGCCTCATCAGCTCGACGACTTTAACGATGCAGCTCCAACGATGCAGAGCGTTCCTGCGCAATAAAAAGTGCACACAAGTATGTCCATGTCTCGAGAGCATCCGCTGCCGGATTCAAGTGACTCGTATGCGCATTTCGAAACAAATTCTGATTGCTCCGTGTCTGTCTCCGCCCCTGGAATGACTGTGAAACATCTCTTGCTCAATTTCAACATTCTGCCGCTATCTACACGCGTCCGAAACGAACAGCCACACGTCTCCTTATCCGAAGAGCCCTGTCGCAGACACGAAGCCTCTCAAAGTTCCAAAAACGGGGTATAAACATATCCATCCCATCCCATCCCATCCTATCCCATCACAGGACTGTACACACCGCACCGCCAGACCCATCCTGCACCCTCACGGTCCCCCGTAGTACTCCCTCACACTCCTCTCCGGCGCAAAGTACCCGCCAACATCTCTCTCCCTCCACACATCCGCCTGCACCCTTTCCTCCTTCGCCCTGCGCATTCGCTCCTCTGCGACCGCGACATCGTGTCTCTCCCGCTGGACATCCGTTGTCGCCGTCCGCCGGTCCTGCTCCGCGCGTTCCTGAACTACAGAGCTCCAGTCACCACCCACCGCAGCATGGCCGCTGGTGACGTACGGGTTATACCGCATCTGCTCATTCGTATACGGCTGCTGCCTTCCACATGCAGACTGCGAAGCCGTTTGTGCGCTGGCTGGATCGTATGCAGGATACTGCTCAGGTGATAGAGCATGGCCGGTTATTGGGTCTCTGCCTGCGATGCGGCGCGCCTCTTCTAAATATGTTGGTGATACTGGGCGTGATACTGGGCAGGGCGGTATCCTTGTTGACAGATTAAGACCTGTGGGGTGGGACTTGATGGCTTGCGCGGCTGAGTTGGCGACGTGCTGGATGGGCTGTGGGGTAGCTCTGTGGCCGGGGTGGTACTGGTTGATGTAAGGGTTTGAGAGGTCCTTACCTAGGAGGAGCTTCTTGAGGAACGATGGCATCGTCGGTGGTGGTGTGCGCAGAGGATTATCAAGAGGGCCGTGATAAAAGGCCTGATCGACAGCAGATGTAGTGCGACCCTATCTGAATTGTCCGTAGCGTGGCTTCACTCTTCGAGGGATAGAACGAAGGTGCGCACAATGTTGTATTGGAGGCCCCTGATGCTCTGTTGGTCTCTGGTGCGGTACGACGCAGTCCTGAAGTTGCGCACGGAACATCCAAATCTAGCTCTTTTTGCACTGGGGCGCAGTCTGTCGTACGGGCGTGTGTTGAGTCTGAAACTGTGGCCCTGATGTAACTCTAGGGATTTATGACTTTTGCAGATCTGCTGTAAGGCTGCTGCAGCCTTCTGCCTAGCCAGAACAAGGCGATCCCATTATTGAGGCGTCCCACACTAGCGCGCTTTTGTAAGTCTGATCAAGCCTCATGATCAGCGTTGAAGCGAATCCGAAGAGGCTTGAGAGTCGTGCCAGAAGGCTGCTATAGAATGTTCGATATTGCCAGAACCTGCTGTCTATGCTACTCCATGCTCAAATCTGGATGCCTCTTGGGTATCCTATACAACGCCATGCCATGCTGATGCAAAACAAGTAAATCAACATAGAACTAAGCACAATCACTGCAGCGTCAAACGTGCCTAGTGTTTTGACGAGAAGAAGTGGTGCTTCTTCTTCTTCTTGTCCTTCTCTTTATCTTCCTTGTGCACCTTCCCGCTGCTTGGCGCTGGCGCTGAGGTTTGAGCGGGCGGTTTTTGAGCATTAAGGTTCATCTGCCCCATCGCTGCTATCGGCGGCTGCGGCGCGCCCGGTCGAGGCCCGCTGGCTCGCGGTCCTGACGGCAGACCCTGCGGCATTGGCTTTGAGCCCGCTGGTGGAGGTGCTGGTCTTGGCGGCTCTGGCTTCTCGAAGAGATGTTTGGGAGCTGTTGGCTGTGGCCCGTCCAAGGGTAGATGGAGTCTGTCACGACGCTGGCTGAGGTCGCCGACTTGGCGCAGGAACAGCTGTGGCTTCATCATGTGCGAGGTAACGAGGAAGACGTCCCTCGATGTCTTCTCGGAGACTTCATAACAGGCTCGCGACTCCGAGTATGTCGCGCCACCAGCCATGAAAACAATAACACGCTGTCGAGGCTCCACGCTTGTCAGTCGCGATTTTGCCCAAGTGGGCTTTGCGGAGCGGAGAGACGAGGCTTGTGCGCTCTCTTGCATGTTCATATCCTCAGGTGCCGCTTTTGTGAAAGGGAAGATATCCTGTGGTAACGATCCTCGGACGTGGGCTTCGAGCATGTCCTGCATCGCCGGAGTGAACCTCGAGAGGCCATACTCTTCTGCATTTGGGGGTGGTACAGCATTGCGTGGGAACAGAGGCGGTGTGGGGTCGCGCTTCTCCTTCAATTGCCTGCCCACTCGTGCTCCGAGAAGATCAAGGTTGCGAACTACTTCCATGTCTGGTGGTGGTAATTGCGCATGGAAGATGAGCTTCTGTAGATCTGCCGGAAGCACACCGTCGCGGAACAAGACGTAGAGTGCAATTAGTCGCAGTCTATCAGCCGGTGTCACTGCCGGGTCGTCCAACGTTCGCACTACCTGATCGGCCATGTTCTTAGCCTTGCGGTAGTCTTCATCAAGCCCAGTAGACAGGCATTGCTCGACAGACGCTAGATCAGGTAGCTTATGCTGTTGGAAGATATCCATACACTTCTCTGCCATACCCAAGTGTAATGTGTACGACTCTTTCATCTCCTGGAACTGGGGTAGGCCGGCAATCATGTCCTTGATCGCGTTCAGACCGTTCATGCCCGCTGCATTCTGTGCGTCCTGGTTGGTGAAGTTCGGATTGTCCGCAATGAACTTCTGGAAGTCGCTAATGAGCTTGTCCAGGGTGTCTTTCATGTGGCGATGTCGGTTCTCAACCCAGATCTTGTCCTTGTCGCTGATCTCCATTTCCTTCTCCTCGGCTCCTGGATCGTCTTCATTTACTACTGCACGGTATGTAACCTTGTCTGTGTCGTTGATGGGCAACAAATCCATTGCCATGGCCTGATACGTAAATTCGTGCAAGAAAGGAGCGTGCAAATCCATAGATCGGTCTGTGATGTAGAGAGCGCCACGGGGGCGGTTGGATTGCGGGGGGAAGTCCTGGTTGAACTGAGCGTACATGTCAAGCTTGTCCTGAACGAAACGAGCAAGATGCGAACAGAGAACGCTTGCTTCGTGTGTTGGCGCTCGTGGTCGGTAGTATCGAATGATGGGGTACTCGCCCAGCGCAACGCAGACACCAGTGATCTGAAAACATGGTCAGCATCTCAGCCTACATTGCTGACGTGGACGTACCTTTTCGGCCATCTCCTCCATGTGCCGCACGACCTGGTTGTTGCACTCTGGGTGGAACAGGATGGGGAAACTCCAGGGGTCTTTGAAAGTGACGAGGTGGGATTCTTGCGGGTGATAGTCAAGGTGCACCGTCCTAAATGCCCTGATCTGCTCGCGGGCCATCTGCGAACGGTCGATGCGTTCCTTCAGCGGTGGTGGGAGCAGCGTCGTCCAGACAAGGAACATGCCTCGGTATCGCCGCGCCTCGAGCTCAGCCATGACGCAGTCGACGATGTGTGGCTTGGGCGTGAGGATGTAGATGGCGTCCATATCGCGCTGCGTCTCGCGGCGATCCTCGATCTTCTCGATATTCGTGATGTTGGAGTTGAGGATGTCATCTTCCTTGACGACGTTGTCTATGAGCTTCTTCGAGTCTTCGTCGAGGATGAGGATCTTCCACTGCGGCTGTGTCAGTGAACGGCCACGCGTTGGGGGTAGGGGTGCGCACATCGCCGCGGACCATCTGGCGGACGGTGGTGAGAATCACTGCACTACGTGTCAACTTGCGCCTCAGGCAGCATGCACGCAGTATACGAGGACGTACGCTCTCGCTGGATCTCGATCATGGACACCATCTTGGCGGGGTACGGCTACCGGCGCCGGGAGGATGCTGAGGAATGCTGAGGACGGCGAGAGCTGCAGACGCAGTGGAGGCGTCACGGAGTCGATGGAGAGGTCCTGCGGAGTAACGCGTCGGACGGCATGCGCGACGTCGACAGTTGTGGGGCTCGTCGCAGCTTGAATGGTGTTGCGGGCAGAGCACCGAAGGACGGACCCCTGTCGCGGAATGCGGCCGGAGGTGCCCAAACTGACTCGGCGCTTGGCTCAGCTTTTTGTGCATTGACGTCGTCGACCTGGACGCGCCAGTACCATACCTATCGCAAGACCACCGTATGGTTTGCGGGGCAGTCTGACTGCAGCAGAGTCCCGCCTCGATGCACGCACTGTCTGCGCGGCGCAACTCGCTGTGTCTGTTCTGCGCATTCGCGACCCGACAGGCGCAGCCGCAGCGCCTCCTGCCCCGGATCCAGGTCGCGCATAGATCTGGCGGCAACAGTGGCAGCAAATCAGGCAAATCAGACAAATCAGGCAGGCCGTACAAGACGGCCACCTTCAACCCTCTCGTCAGGGGCAGAAGCAATCCTGCCAACCGCCCTCCAGCCGACTTCATCCGTTCCATCGTCGACGACAAGCTCCGGGCGCTCAGGGCCGAATTCACCGAGCCATCTTTCCTCGACAGCCTGCAGCTCAACCAGGAGCAATTCAACGATGAATGGCAGCGATTCGAGAGCTCGATCGGCGCGTGGGTGAAGCAGGGGAGTCGGGAGCTGATCGACCTGGCCCAACAAGCATCACGGAGAAAGAAGACACTCGAGACGCGCTTACGATACCTGTTCTACGCGCAGACATGCAATGGACGCTTCACAAACGCCGAGTTGGAGAACCAGAAACAGGTGGCAGACCTGCGCTATCCCGCCGAATGGTACCCCGCCACGCGAGAAGTCCCTCGAGTTGTCCACATGCACGTCGGTCCCACCAACTCCGGCAAGACCTATCATGCTCTCCAGCGCCTCGAAGCCGCAAAATCGGGCATTTACCTCGGTCCGCTGCGACTGCTCGCACACGAAGTCTTCACACGATTGAACGCGAAAGGCAAATCATGCGCGCTGGTAACTGGCGAGGAGCAGCGACTGCCAGAGGGAGGTGCACCTCTCATGTACAGCTGTACTGTCGAGATGGCGCCTCTCAATACCAAATTCGACGTGGCCGTCATCGACGAAATTCAAATGATCAATCACCCAGAGCGAGGCTGGGCATGGACACAAGCCTTCCTGGGGCTGCAGGCAAGAGAGATACATGTTTGTGGCGAAGCGAGGACGGTCAACATTATGCGCGAGCTGTGCGCGCTCGTCGGTGACGAAGTGCACGTTCACGAATATAAGCGCCTGACACCTCTCCAAGTTCAACCTCGTAGCTTGGACGGCAAGTTGAACCGGTTGGAGAAGGGTGATTGCCTAGTCGCTTTCACCGTAGTAGGCATCCATGCGTTACGGCGAGAGATCGAGAAGAATACAGGCAAGAAGTGCGCCATTGTCTACGGAAGTCTGCCACCAGAGACGAGAGCAATGCAAGCTAGGCTGTTCAACGACCCAGACAACGACTACGACTATCTCGTTGCTAGTGACGCTATTGGTATGGGTCTGAATTTGTAAGTTCTTCATTGTATGCGCAAATAGACTTGTGCTGATTTGAAATTAGGGCCATCAAGCGTGTGATCTTCGAGTCTACCATGAAAAGCGACGGTACCAAGTACGTGCCTCTGCAGCTCTCAGAGGTCAAGCAGATCGCTGGCCGTGCCGGTCGCTACAGGACTGCTGCCGACGCGGTGAGCGACAACACGCCTAAGACGGATGGTGAGAAAAAGGCTGTAGCGCGGAAAGAAAACACCGTGGGGTGGTGCACAACGCTTGAACAATTGGATCTCGAATTCCTCAAGGATGCTATGAACCAGGAGCCAGAACCAATCAAAACAGCTGGTCTGTTTCCTCCCTCGCTCATCGTTGAGCGCTTCGCCAGCTATTTCCCGCCAGGAACGCCGTTCAGTTATATCCTCCTTCGTCTCCATGAGATCTCCGAGATTCACCCACGCTTTCACCTCTGTGGTCTGAAGGAGCAGCTCACAATTGCAGACGCAATCCACACGGTCAAAGGCTTGAGCATCCAGGATCGCATTATGATCACGTCTGCTCCTTGCAGTATGCGCGATGTAGACCAGAAAAAGTTTCTGCGCACCCTCGCAGAATGCATCGCAGAAGGGAGATCCGCAAACCTGCTAGAGCTTCCAAACTTGCCTTTGGACGCTATGGACGAACCCGCTCGAGGCGACCGAAGCTACCTGTACTCGCTAGAACAGCTTCACAAGATGGTTGTCCTCTACCTCTGGCTCAGCTACCGTTTCCCCAACGTGTTGACCACACGGCCTCTCGCAATATACACTAAGAAGTTGCTCGAGGACCAGATTGAGAACACGCTCACACAGTTCTCGCACACAGAGCTCAGGAAGCAACAGAAGGAGAAGCGCGAGCGTGCTAGGTTGCAGAGGAGTACGGAGGCTGCGACGGCTGCGAAGGCGATTGAAGCAGAACTTCCTCCACCTGGCATGCCTGAGGAGGTGAAGGACATGGTCAACGATAAGACGGCTTTCGAGGATGCGCCACCGGCAACGGATGATCGCAACGAATACCCTGACGAGCCTGTTGATGAGTCCGAAAAGACGGACAAGCTCGATCCCATCCCGGAGGAGCATCACGCTGAGCAGCGGAAGTCAGCGAACCTGTAGAATTGTAATTGTAGAGAACGCGTGCGGCATGGAAGCGCTGGCTTGGCGTTGCATAGCTCCTGGATGGAAGCTACACTGTGCACTACTCGATATATCACTGGCTTCATAGATGTAACAACACTGTAAATAGACAGGTCTCAAGGGACTCGAAACACCGCCTCGAATCGCGCGAGTCGGCAACCCTCAACCTCAGATCTTATCAGTAGTGACGTCTGAGGCGGCGGAGCTTGAGGGCCACTTTAGCGCCTCCCAGCCTTGCGTTGTGCGAGATGAGAGATTTGGCCCCTGCGCGGAAGCGCCGGACCTCTCAGAATTGCGTCCTCGAATACTCTCACCACCCAACATTCCCTCCTTACGCCCTCGAACACTCTCGGCAGTCTAACTAGAGCATCAGCTACCTTCTTCCTACCGAGTCGCGCAGCTTCGTCGCCGCGCAAACCGCCGCCATGATGGCGCCTTCCCACATCCTCGAGATCCCGCGCCCACGGGTACGTCAAAGCGCGTGCCTAGATGCACAACACCAGCCATAAGAGCAGAAGATACTGATGATGCGCGCAGACGTTCCTCCAGAAAATGTCCCTGCGCACCGGCGCGGAGATCATCACCTACCTCCAGATCATCAACAAGGTCTCAGGCGTATACGGTTTGCTTGCGATCGTCACCGGCGCATCCATCGACGGCTTCCAGCTTTCCATGTACACATACTCGACGCTCGCACTGTTCGCCACTTGCTTCCTGTATAGGCACATCCGATTGCAGAGCCCCTTTGAGACCGTGCTGCTTGCGCACCTTTACGCGCTTGACTCCGTCATCAACGCTCTGTACACAGCCTTCTTCGGCTTTGCTTGGTTCTACACACTCGCCGCTCACCCCGAAGGCGACTCCTCCATCCCTGGCCAACAAGGCATCTCTGATAACTCTGGCTTCACAAGTCCTAAGCACAATGTTTCAGAGGTCGAAGTCATTGCGACCCCCACAGGCGGTCTTACAGGTGGACAGAACGCTGTCGCTGGAGGCATTCCCCAGCATGGTGCGCCTGGCGTCGGTGTTGGTTTTGGAAACGCTGTTTACCAGAGCAGCAGCATCATGAGTATTTCCCTGATCTCTGGCTTCTGGGCTATGCGCGTCTACTTCGTGTTCATCATGCTGGCGTTTGCTCGCCAGTGTCTGCGCCAGCACATTGCCAGTCACGCTGCCTCTGCTGGATGGTACAGCTCGAACAGCATGCAGACCACTGCCACCGACCTTGCTGAAAATCCCTTCTTCGAGGGCAAGGAGCAGGGTGATGGCTGGAAGGGCAAGCTCGGCCGCGTCATGCTCAGCGGTGCGCCCAAGTACTGGCTCGGCGCTGATGGCGAGAACGAGTGGCAGCACTCTGTCGGCGGCAAATTCAGGAAGAACACACAGCTCGAACAGCCCGTCGGCTTCAGCGAGCGCGAAAGGAGACGCAGGAGCGGTACCGGCCCGCCAGTCCCACAGCTTGCCAATTTGAACATCGTGCGATAGACTCGCATCTGCAGAACGAGTCGGCTTGAGGAGTATGAAGCAGGAAAGGTTTGGTGACGATTGACGACCAGGCAGCAGTTAATGACTACATAATAATTTGGTCCTGGCATGGACCGAATGGAGGCGCATATTTGTACTATACCTATCAGAAAGAGCTTGGGACATCAAACGAGACACTGTCTCAATGTGGGAGGCACATTTCTGTGTATTTCTCATTGTTATTTCACGGCGAGCATAGCGTTCGGGAGTTTTCGCGACGCCATAGCGCGCGAATCACATCACTGAACATCTCACCGTTACTTTCCTCGCCATTTTTCAGTCTTCACATGTGTATGGGTCGGGCTCTGGATACGACGCCAGCAACCAGCAAGACTGCCGGGCGCGCCAACCCCACTTGGTTTAGCGCTTGTGGATCATGTGAATGTTTCAGGGCACAACTCCATCCCTGACCGTCGTGTGCCTTTGCATTTCACCGCCACCGCCGCTGACACGGCCGCGTGCCTGGCATTAGGGCCCTAGTTTCACTAGCCACGTGTGACCGTACTCATGTCCTTGTCATCTGTCAGGGTCCTGAACTTGGCCGACATGATACAAGACGTCGTTAGGTGCGATGGCTCGGTTGGTCTTCGTTGCACTTCCAACTTGGTTCTGAAACCGCCGAACGCAGGTTTGAAGAACGATAGACTGGATTCTTGGGTTTGACAGAAGACTTGGAATATATTATAGGGGGCCTTCTACAGGTTAGCTGGGCCAACTTCACACAGCCACTTTTTCGGTCTCCATACCAGGACAATTCCCTCCTCGAAAGCAACGGACTCAACACCAGAAACTCAAGAAAAAATCAATATCGAAGTTAAAGAAAGAGTTTGACATTTCTAAGGTTCAAGATGGGATTTTTCCACCTCCACCGCACTAGCAGCGCCTCCTCTTCCCGTTCAGGCTCATCTGCACACTCCTTTACATCGAACTATGGTACGCCGAGAAGCAGCACCGATTCGACAGGCGACTACATGACTGCGACAATCAAACCTCACTCGATCCCGGTGCGGGCTCCTCTCCTAAATCTCCCCTTGGAAATCCTGCAGCATGTCGCCAGCTATCTGGATGACGCCTCGGCCTCCGCTCTCAGTCTCTCGAACCGCCAACTTTGCTACGCTATCGGGACGGGCCGACTTTCCAACTACATCTCATCTGCATCAAGTCGGTTTGACGCACGTGACCGCATGGAAGACACCATCGAGCGCGCACTCCCCGGCTCCTGGCACTGCGCGTGGTGCGATAAATTCCACCCCTGGTCCGCGACCGACACTCCTGTATCTGCATCACAAACCCTCCGAAAACCATGTGCAGAATACAACAGCTACCTCTCCGACTCCACCGGCTACACCTTACGCTACCACCACATGCGTCTCGCTCTCGCCCATCAAAGACACGGCCCCGCTCACGGCCTTCCCCTGTCCGCGTTTTCGTACACCAGCAGCTCCAGTATCACTCTGTTCCAAACCCCTGTCCAGACGTCCATTAGCCACGAAGCCCAAATCTGCAACGGTAGGTTCTTGCTGCACACCACCTTCTCCATCCTACTCCCCTCCTGGGCCGCGCACCACAAGAACCTCATCGGACACCTGTGGCCCCTACTCCCGCCCACGCTCACACAACACCGCACAGGTGAGTACGGGCACACGGGTCTCATGGCCGCGCTGGACAACGTGGCGAGGCGGGGCTGGCTCGTGCTGGGCGCACAGTCCTGCTCTGACTGTCAGACGGACTGGGCGGTGACGGCGTTCCAGATCCCGAGCAGCGTGGCAGGCGAATTTGTGCGGCTGAATATCCAGACGTGGCGCGATCTTGGGACGGGTAGGTCGCCCTTCGATACAGAGTGGCGCGCGCATGGTCCATTTATCGCGGGCATGCAGGAGTACGGGGTCAGGGAGGAGATGAGTAGGGAGAAGGGCAGTGTGAGGAGGGCTTTTGAGGAGTCGATGGGGAAGACTGAGAGGGGGGTGAGGGAGAGGAGCGATGGTGTGTGGGAGAGATTGGCGTACTCGTGGCAGCTGGATAAGAAGAGGGACGAGGAGAGGGATCAGGAGAAGGAGTGGAGGGCGATTTGGAAGTATATTGCACGCAGGGCGGGGGCTGAGTCTGGCAAAGCCTAGCTTTTGTAGCTGTCTTGACGTATCCAGCAGTGATCGTCTCCATAAGGATCTTTCACATTTTTACTCTGGGCCTGGGAAATGGGGAGTGATCGCATTGTCCTCTTAAGCAATTCTGGGCCCTTGATGGATGGATAGGACCTGACACAAGGCTGAGCTCAGCCTTGTTGGCGCCTTCTTCTGCCGCATCTAGAGATGAGTTTTGACATGTTCTGAACGACAGAACTCAATTATCTACTTGTGGCTGTCAATATAGACCGACAAAGAGTATCATGTGCGCACATTTATCGTGCTTTGCCTTGCAGGAGAGGGAGCCATAGCTGCAGTAAGTTCACTCAAACATCAAAGTGTGTTGTGTAAGCCGGCCGTTGTCACGTACCACAGGGATCAAGCAGTGTCTTCCACGAAAGCTCAGAATGAGACAGGTCATCTAGTTCAGGCTTCAATGAAAGTCCAAGAGATAAAAAAAATCTCGTTCAGCAAGCTTTGACCCATCTACAAGGACAAGGCGAATGGAGAAACGACAACAAGAACGGTGCGATTTCTTACCGCTTGCCGCATCAGACTTACAAGTTCTCGGGGCCGGCGGAAGATTTCAATACCGAGGCCCAAGTTGAGGCGCTCATTCTCAGCAGCCTACAATACGAAGGCATTGGTCATCGCTATGATCATATCGATGAGGCGTACACGAAGACCTTCGAATGGATCTTCACCTCGCCAGATATAGCAGGCTTCCCCGGATGGCTGCATGATCACAATGCTCCTTTCTACTGGATCACTGGCAAACCTGGTTCTGGGAAATCGACTCTGATGAAATATATTTTTGACCATCATCGTACAAGGGAAGAGCTAGCCACTCTTGCCACCGATAAACCCGTGCTCATGATCTCCGTCTACCTCTGGGATTCAGGAACCCAAATGCAAAAGTCACGGGAGGGAGTGATACGCGCTTTGCTGTACCAAATTCTTTCCCATGAGCCAGCCTTGATCCAGAAAATCTTTCCACACTGGTTAGAATCCGGATTAATTTTGGGCAAGTGCATTGGGAGAGCGGCAAACCCAGCGTGGGCTTTGGAAGATTCGGACACAATGATGGGGGCTGTGCTAAAGGAAGCTGTGAGGACCCTCAAGATTGTGCTCTTTGCCGACGGTCTAGATGAGTTTGCAGGAAAGCCTCCCAAGATTACCGACATCATGGAAACCATGAGGTTGTCAGGGGTGAAGATCTGCGCTTCTAGTAGGCCATGGCAGATCTTTGAGGATGCATACGGGGAATTCCCTCACCTCCGAGTTCAGTACCTTACATACGGCGACATCAAGCACTACGCGACCTCACGTTTACAAGATGGCAATGGCTACCGAGAATTGGAGCGATTGCAACCAGGGTTTTGCACTAGTCTCATCAAAGACATCGGTGAGAAGTCCTCGGGGATCTTCATCTGGGTTGTACTGGTCACTCAATCCCTCCTAGAGGGACTCACAGCTGGTGAAGGCTCAGCAATGCTAAATATGAGATTTGACGACCTACCAAGAGATCTCGAAGATCTGTTCTGGAAGATACTGTGAGGCCTGGACATTGGTCTCTTCTCACGCGCTTGTCAATTGTTCATGCTTAACAGATACTCTCAAACCCCGATGACGATTCTGTACATGTGCTTCGCTGAAAATCTCGACGATAATGCAGACTTCGTGTTGAATTCCCCATGCGGAGCATGGTTGGAGGCAGAGAAGAGCGCGAGAGCAGATATCATGCGTCGTGGCCTGACCGCTTCCTGCAAAGGGTCACTTGAGGCTAACGGTAGCGGGACGAACATGGGCGACCCGTCCCAGGCTGATGGTACCTATCTACATCGAACTGTGAAGGACTTCCTGGAAAGGCTCCAGCTGGAGTCTGGTCGGACATCTGCGTAGGAGCCGGTCCCGATTTCGATCACGATGCAGAACTTTTCAAAACTCGGCTGATGCGTCTGAAAGTCTCGTCCAATGGCGCTCAGACGACCGAGGAAACATGAGAGACGATGTTTTTGGCTCTCTACCACGCTACTCAGGCCCAGCACGATGGTTCTGAGCGTTATGTCAAAATGCTCGACGAGATTGACACAGCCACCGGTGAGGCTACAAAAGTAGCTGCTGTCGCGAGGATTGACTCATTCAAAGACTGGAAGTTTGTGTGGCACAATAGCTCTGATCATAGGTGGAGAATGTTGGAGCTTTCTGTCAGGCTTCAATTCTCTAGCTATATCAATGCATGCATGAAGAGATGTGATACCTCAAGATCACAACCTTTAGCCTCCCGACTGCTCTACATAGCCGTCGGGGAATACACAATTGACAGTTGAAGTTATTTGACATTACCGAAGGGACTTCGCAGAGACTCGCAAGATGCCACGACAATACGGGTGCTTCTTGACTATGCAGACCCGAAGTGGGCTTCGAAGAATCCGAAGAAAGCTTAAGACTTCCACAAGAATGTAAGGCACTACTGAAAGCAAGAGAGCGAGAAAGCGAGTGGAGGCGTCACTTTAAGACGTCGAGTCGTGCATGACTGGGGAAGAGACATGCACGTTACAGCTCGTTGCAGCATTTCGATGCCATACTCGCTACACAGTACCGTCCCGAAGCTGTCAAAATGTTATTGTCAGGGAGTGCTCCGTCCGGTATTGATAAGGGAAGCGACCCAGTGTCACAAGACGATCTGATGAGCGCGGACTTGTCCAATGTGTAAAGGGTACCTTTCTGGTCCGACGGACCTTTGGTGTGGCAAAGAACTGTGGAGTCGGAAAGAGCGGCAACTAGGAAACGGAGGATAGAGCGACAGTTCTAAATCACCAGTTTGTTTCTTTGTGTAACGAATGGTCTATGTACACCCCATCTCCAGTCCACCTCTTTCTCGGCAAAACTTGCAAGTATATACATTCTGAATGAAAAGATCATCACGGCGCTCAATCTAGAGCGCAACCATAGGAATCGCTTAGACAGCGGCGGCCTGGTTGAAAGTAGAGCCAATGGGGCCGAACTTGATGTTGGAGAAGACAACGCTGGAGTTGGGGCTGTTCGCCTCAAGGTCCGCAGGCTTGCCAGAGGTGATGGGGCAAGTACCGCGGGCAACACCAGGCTTGCTGGGGTCAGCGGTGGTGGGGTAGGTGGAGTCGAGCCAGAGCATGTTGACTGCGTGGTCGTCCCAAAGAGACATGACGAGAACGTGGCCGCGAGCAAGCGAAGCGGCCATGCCGTTGAGCCCACCGAGGGTGGAGAAAGAGTTGTTGTCGCCGAAAACAGTCTTCTGGGCTGTGCAGAAGCTGTTGGTGATCGAGTTGCCGGTGACACCGGAAACGGTGGACTCGCTGTTCTTGAACACCTTGCCATTCTGCACGTAGAAGCGCTTGATCTCAGACAGGGAGGAGCCGGAGCCGATGAACTGAGTGACAACGGTCATCTTAGCCTTGGTGTCGAGGGTGGCGCCGGGGCCATAGAAGCTCTTTGCGCCCATGCGGTAGCTGTTGAAATCGCAGCCGTCCTTGTCGCAGACACCGTTGTAGCGGTTGTCACCATCGCCGCAGTCGGTGCCTGTGCAGGCAACAAGACCCGCGCCCTTGCAGGGGTGGGGGGTGAAGGCGGTCGAGATGCTGTTGGCCTCCCAGATGTCCATCTCAGGGCAGCAGGCACCGGTGGTGCCGGCGCCGGCGTTGGTGTCGCCGGTGGATGGGACCCAGCCTTCGCTGTTGGCCTTGCCATTGATCCACTTGATGTCGTGGGGGCACTGAGCGTCACAGTATCCTGAATCATGTCAATATGGGATTCTGAGATTTTTTTGTCAAGGCAAGCCCTACCAGTTCCGTACTTGGCACCAGCGGCGTTGTTGCCCTTGTTAAGGCCACCATCCGAGGCCATCTCGACGAAGTACAGAGCACCGTTCAGACCACAAGGAAGGTTTGACACATCGACATCGAAGGTGAACTCCTGGTTGATGAGGTTGAACATCTGGTACTTGGTGTCTGTCTCCATGAGGTAGGTGCGGGATCCAATGTTTGTGGAGTACGGGCCCTTGGTAACGAACCTGAGGGTCAAGGCATCGCTGCCAGCAGTGATACCGTAGGTACCTTGACTGCGTCAGCAGTTGTTTCAATGCATGCCGGGGACTTCATCTTACCAGAGTAGTCAGCTCCATCAATTGCGCAGTTCTTGGCGCAGGTGGCGCCGTCAGGGCAAAGGGTAGCATCCCATGTGTTGCCAGTGTAGCAGTTGGTGTATCCGCCAGTGTTGTGGGCCCAGCGCCAGTTGGAGTCAAGGGTGACAGATCCAGCCTTGGTGGTGCAGCTGTTACCACCAGTACCAGTGCAGGTCTTCCAGTTGAGCTGGGGGTGGGTCTCAGTTGTGGAAGTGCCGACCTGCTGGGCGCGGACGGCACTCAGAAAAGTGAGCGAGGTGAGAGCAAGAGACCTGTACATTTTGTCTATTGATGAGATAAGACTGTTTGTGTGATGAGACTTTGACGAGGACAGCGGCCCCTTATATAGCTACTATAGTCAGCATGAAACTTCGACAGTACACAAGCCATGTACCCATATAACCGTCCGATATTACAAGGCGCGAAGATCTCCAGGACAGACTACACGAGGTCAGCCGCCAGGGGCGCCTACGGGTGGTCGGGAACGCTGACAGGATCTGAAGTGCCAGAGAGATTGAGTATAGATGAAGTTCAATTCTTTGTGGGGTAATCTGGGGTCTACCAGACAAGGCCTTAGCGGGATCGTTGCCGGATGTAGGTAGCGCCTAGGCTGGCAGTGGAGTATTCAACGGCTTCGCCTTGGTTATGTGCTGAATCTAAGGGTCTCAATTGGCGAAACTTCGTGCCTAGACGCCCACTAAGATACCATAGCAGACAGACACTATAGAAGGAGGCGACAAGGCCGATCAGTTCCGGGGAATGCGCTCGCGAAACTTTTAGCATGGTTCCTGTGCTCCGTTCCATGTCTGATAGATCGGTCATTGAGGTGTTCTAAAAAGTCAGGCCGGGAACTCTCTTTGGAGACTTCCACTATCGCCGGGCATCAGTGCTCGATGATCCCTGCTTCCGTGGATGTTTCACGACTTAGTATTTGACTGCAGGCTGATCCGGTCAGGTACGCAAGACTGAAACGACTCTCATGAAGTTCCTCCGGGCCCTTTACGGAAGGTAATATATGCGGCAGGTCATGAGCCTCGTACATTATGTGCGTCTGTGGCGCATACTGACAAGACCATGGTCATATTCATGTTATGGGAAAATAGGATGGGCTTTCTAGAGCAGGAGTTCTCGCACAAGATCTGCTTCGTCTTTACGGAAATAAGGGCTCTCCCGCTCTAAGTATCCCGTGTAGACCTCTCGCAACACACGCCACACGAGAAGCGCCATAGATGTGGGCTACCGCCTGCACTATATTGTGTCTCCTGACTGGGCAGTGCGTTGTCGTCTGTAACATCTGGCAAGCTCCGGCGCAGCCGGGACGAGATGCCTTTGACCGCTGGACGTGCTTTGCTTGAGGCTTAAATGTTGTGCCCCGGATCTTTCGCACATGTAATTGTTCCGAGGTTTCGGATGACGGCTTTGGATATATTGAGGACGGGGGTATGCTCGGTAATGGCACGCGTGTTTTGCCACAGCGCGATACCTTCAATTTAGTTATGAGTAGAAGTGAAAACGTCTCGCTTACCCATAGACATCGTCCGACAGTTCTGGTATAACAGAGACTGCAATCCGGTATTTGGCTGCGCTGTGAAAGTGTCGTTCGGCAACATTGAAGTTGTTGACACTTGCCTCGCACAGGCCTGAAGATCTAAGTTCAGCCTAATCAAAATTATGCGGGCAATCTAAAACCCAACCACTTAAGATCCCCAGATGATCTCTGCAGCAGCGCGTACGACGATCTTTAGGTTCACTGAGGTCCAAGTAAAATCCAGCCAGTGAGGCCGCTAATCGCAAATTGATCCGGAGATGGAAGTTTTGGAGCCGCAACTGTAGACTGCCGTAGCCTGACCGTACCGGGATGAAGGACTCTCATGACCTTGCAAGTGTTATTGTTGCTTTCCTTCCCAGCCCTTTGGACTCGAGCTCCTCAATAGGAAGCAGATGAGGGCGACACCATACTGTTGTCAGCTGGTGAAAGATGGCCTCTCCTCAGTCGGAAGGGACAAGTTTCGTTGCTGCCAGTATACAAGTATTAGCTTACAAATACAGTGACCATCAGATGAAAGAATCAAAGAAGCTCTTGACAAGCGCCGCTTGAGCTTGAGAAACGCTTGAAAGTATTCTGCTCTCTTGTTGATGACGCGCGTCTTGCTTAGATAGCGCGTCCCGAGAATTTTCCGCCCGTCGCTCCTGTACTTTCTTGAGCTCCCTGACACTCACACCAGCAGCAAAACATTCAAAGGCCCATCAATCCCGAAGTCTAGCGCGAGCTTAGACAGAGCCTGAAGAATACCTTGTTGACAAAACGTCTAAGGTAACAGGACAAAGAGCACACCATTCAAAACCGAACAGAGAAGTCCCAATGCGCGGCAAGCGGGCAGGTCCTTCTTGACACGATCTTTCCCCCCTACTGCCACCGTCAGCAAACTTGCAGAAATGATATGCCTCATGGCCTCGATGTTGGGGATGGACTCGCCTTGTTGACTAATTAGCTCGGGGCATGCACGCCGCTCCTACTCATGTAGCGCATGCATGTCCAGCCTCGCGCATGGCCATCACATTGATCTGCCGCGTCCCACGGTTTTCCATCCCGCTGGAAAGTAGCCTGGGGGTATTCAATGGTCAAGAGCAAGAGTCGACCACACGATCATGCCAGGGGGGGTCGTCAGAGTATCTACCATGATCTTGACACGAGTGGTACACAACAAGTGTTGAAGCCAGCAAGAACATAGAGAGCTTATTGTCGCCATCCACGCAACGTTGGGTACCCGCGGACCGTGGAGTACATTTGTCGAGGCTGAGTCGATGCTGGTCTCAAGCAACCTTCCCTCATCGCTCGAGGTGCAGAAGGGGCTCTCATCATCCGAGGCTCAGTCGGCGGTGTCTCTCGCAATGGCCTGAACTCAGGAGCCTCTGCCCTCAGAGACCCACCTTTCAAAGATGAAGGACAACCTCTGAGCGAAGCGAATTCAGGAGCATCCCCTCTAAGGCTAAAGAAAACCCGTACCCAAGCAGAGCCAGCGACTGGACGCATAGTAGCATCAGTTGAGTGATCTTTTCCTGAGAGATCTGTCTGAATAGCTGAAGTACGACCCGTGGTGTGAAACTTTCTCACGAATGTGTTCCAGCTTGGCGACCCAGAAAGAACTCTGGTATCTGCCGCTGGGGAAAGCTCATTATGCGAAGCAGGAACATCCTGTAACGAGCCTGGTCTCGATACTTGTTCACTCCGACTAGCTGAGCTTTGCTCGGCATTCTCTTCCATTGCAGAAGTGTGCCTCAGTCTATTAGCGCGAGCAAGGCATTGTTGGACAGAGATTAGTCTTGCTTGCTTTCTCTTCGCCTTCTTCAGTTTATCCTCAGCCTTCTCAGCCTCCTTTCTCTTTGCCAGTTCTCGCTGCTGAATCTGCCTTTCCAGGCAGTATTCCCAGCTCTCTGTTACTGGAGTGACTGGAGCTAGCCTTGCTGTGAGGAAGCCAACT
Organism: Didymella exigua CBS 183.55; assembly: GCF_010094145.1. Taxonomy (NCBI): domain Eukaryota; kingdom Fungi; phylum Ascomycota; class Dothideomycetes; order Pleosporales; family Didymellaceae; genus Didymella; species Didymella exigua. The sequence goes on from NW_022984789.1 coordinate 305,131, forward strand.
GTTGTGCAGGAAGCTCTATCTCTCTCTGTTACGGGGATCAATCGTGGTGACTCCCTGATAAGGCTTCGCATATCGTTCACGGCCTCTATATTACTACGCTCTTCGTTTCTCCAAGCGACAGATTGCTTCTCGTACAGCTTGCGCATGTTAGTGAAGTTCTGGATCTTCTGTCGAGCTGAGCATCGAAAACAAATGTCCTTCGTAACCGCCATGTGCTTAACTTCGACGTTGCGGCAACGGGGATACATGGTATCTGATCGACCATTACTGAGAGCATGATTGATCGCGTCGATGCAGCGTTTAAACGGTATGTTGTCGTTGTCGAGGTTGACAAGAAGCCGAGCGTGCCAGTCTCTTGTTATTATGAGGCCTTCTTCGGGAATGTCTTGTCGAGATTTGCACGGCGTACAGTGAAGAATGGTGATAACGCACATCTTGACGGTTTGCGATCTTTGCGACTTGGGTGGATGTAGCAAATGTATGAAGATGTCTCTTACTGGTGGATGAAGTCAGTTATTGAGCAAGGAACATCGACAGCCCCCAACAGATGAGCTGAATAATGCAGGAGCAATTTTGGTAGAGATGCTCGATCTGGCATGGTGCTATTCCTACAGCAATATTTGGTAACAGAACGAAGCCCCTCCACAAATTGCGTTGGCACCCCACCGGCTTAAATACGTATCTAAAATGCAGATTTTCCAGGTCAGTCATGCCCCTGAAACCGTTCTCGTTCCCCTCTTGAATACCCGGTTGAGAACTTTCCACGGCAGCTCGGAGTTTATTTCTGTGACCCAAAAGCACCCAAATGCCGCTTACCTATCGATAACACCCGTGTTCCTATGTGGCTGTGTACGAGAACGAAATCCAGAAGCACACTAAACGACCGTAGGGTATGCCTTGCGGGATCAACCAAGTGTCAATAGTTCCAGCGACGAAAGGGACGAGGCATATCAGCATGACCAGCAGCCGTGCGTTGGGAAATCTGGAAGCGAAGTAACAGGCTCCGCAGCAGACCACCATTTACACCCCACCTGACGGCATCGGAATTTAGGGAAGTTTGAAGCTTCGAAAAGCCCGTACCACGAATAATGATGCCCTGGAACGTGGTCAAGCCTCCATTTGGTGCGTTGGAAGCGACTGCGAAAATAAACAGCAGCCAGGTCTTCAGATCCAACATCGCCTCGACGAACTGCGCTTTCTTGAACTGCTTGTTCTCGATACCGGGCTCGCTGTCACGGATGCGGAGAATGGCACCTCTTCGCTCATCTTCGCCCAGGAATTTCGCTTGTACTGGGTTGTCGGGCAGTAACAGAAGAATGATGATGCCTGAGAGTGTCAGCTGCACGACATCAGGAACAAGGAAATTACTGACCCCCACAACAGAGTCATCCCGCCCCAGAGTAAAAACGCATATCGCTAAGATGAGAGCGATCCGCCTAAGTGTCCAATGCCGAAGCTTGCGATGCCGGCCAGAACGTATCCGAGCCCAGCACTGCCAACCCAGATGCCCATTCGAACCGGCTGTTTGCTTCGCTTGTACCACATCGAGAAGATAACCATCGTACCAGGGTTAATAGATGCCTTGATCATACCAATGAAGGTGCGGGCAGCTGCGAGTCCAGTAAAGTCACTGGCAGCAGCGTGACTCATGAGGACGATACCCAGAGAATTACAGTCGCCGACATGAACTTAGCGACTGGGAACCGGAGCAGTAGAAGGCTTATGGGATACTATCAGAAGGGGTAACCGAGGTAAAACAGTGAACCCAGCCAGGAGTATTCTTTGCCAACAAGATTTGTGTCTTCTCTCAAGTCGAACACGGCAGCGTATGAGAGCGTGGTCTTGTCGATGGACTGAAGCATGTACGTGACGCATCTGTATCGAACGTCAGTATTTAAGTTGGTGTCGACGGAGGAAGGACTTGCGGTAGAGGCATCAATCTCATGTCGATCTTCCTCAACAGCTTGGTATCATTGACAGCGCCGTCACTGTCGCTCAAATCCTCGAACACGCCGAGCGCAACGTCGTCGGCTTCTGGCGAGGAGCTATGACGCTTCTCACAGTCGGATGGAAGCTGTCGGTCTTTCAAGGTCGACATGTTGAGCGTCTCTTTGGAACGAGACTCGAAGGAACGAGTTCAGCAGTGTCCACCAGAATCCGAAGCTGTCCCACCAGTTTTACATGTCTTCGTGTCGCTGGAGAGCATGCCTCTAATCATCTCACTTATCGGTGCTGACTCGTGATAGATAAAATGGTTTGTGACGAGACCTTCTCAGCCGCCGAGTATCTAGGCGTTCCGATGGTGCGTGATACGGTCCACGGGAAACACTAGGTAAGAGTGGGGCTTCCCGTTCCCCTAACGCATTCTTCGGCATACGGTCCTATCGGGAAACTTGCTATGCGACAGGGATTGGCCAATCGAGGATACGCCATATCTATATGATGCCTGATAACTATGTTTGGATTCTCCGAACAGATCTTCAATTTTTTGTAGTGTAACTGCTTTTACCCCGTGGATATCACATCCCTGGACCAGATGCAGTGCCACCCATACCAGTCACTCTCGATCGATGCCAGAGTCAAACATGTGCTACAGTCAGCGCCGCTGTTTGACACGCACAATGACCTACCTCAACAGCCTCGCGCTTGCTTCCACGACTAGGTGCACAACAACCCCAAATTCGACCTCCGTGCCGGATTGCAGAGAGGCATGACCGACATTCCAAGGTTAAGAGAAGGGGCGGTTGGTGCTCAATTCTGGTCTATCTGCGTTCCATGCCTTCGAAGCGCAGAGAACTTCAGTACACCGGAGTACTCCGATATGGCATGCGATGAAATTGAGCTGATTGATACGACCACGCGTATGGTGCAGAGCTACCCCGACGTTTTCGAGATCATCAAGGGCGCAGATAATGTTGGGAAAGTGTATCGCGAGGGCAAGATCGCCTGCTCTATGGGTATCGAAGGCCTCCACATGGCTGGAAACTCGATCGGCATTATTCGAGCCTTTTACACCCTCGGTGTGAGGTAATGAACTTTGACACATGTGTGCAACAACTCATTCGCAGACTCGAGCACTTCAAAGATTGGTCCTGTTCACGGAGGCCTGTCAAAACTAGGTCGGTCGGCAGTCAAAAAGATGAACCGGTTGGGCATGATCGTGGATGCCAGTCACGTCAGTGAGGACTGCGCACGACAGGTCCTGGGACTAAGCCTAGCGCCATTGATGTCCTCCTACAGCAACGTCAAAGGCTTCTTCGATTGTCCACGTAATGTGCCGGACGATATTCTGGATCTCATCTCAAGTAACGGAGGTGTCGTATGCGTCACCTTTGTGCCAGAGCACGTTGCCAGTCGACGCAAGGATGCGAAGATGGAAATGGTACTGGACCACATGTTCTACATCGCAGATCGCATCGGGTGGGACCACATCAGTCTTGGCTCCGACTTCGATGACATTGCTTCTGTGATCCCAGGCCTTGAAGACGTTCAGTGCTATGCTGCACTGATGCAAGCCATTCTCGACCGTGGCGCGACCGAGGAACAGCTGCGCATGGTAATAGGAGACAATATGCTGAGGGTGTGGAGGGGAGTCGAAAGAGTCAGAGACCAGATGGCCGCGGAAGGCGTACTTCCCGTGGAAGACGTATGTGAAGGACGACAATGGTGGCGATATGACCGGTATTATCACATACCGGACCCTGATCCTGAAGATAAGCTTGGGTTAGGTTGGTATGGCGTCCCGCCTCCAGAAGGGTTGTATCATGGAGATTAGTGCCACAACGCAGCCTTGCCCTTTCGCAACATTCCTCGGAGACGGGCTCATATCTGTACAGACCACAGCCCTTCTATACCGTTCCATAACGTCTCCCACGGGTAGTCAAGGGAGTCTACTGGGAGGAATAAGTCGTTTAGAGATAAATCGTGAGGCACCGCCAGTCCAGGTTCCTGGGCTTCTAGCAAAACTGCCTGGTCAGCATGCGCAGCTGTTGAAACGCGGCTCGAGTATATACCGAGGGCATCTGCGATCCTCTGAATTGGTTCGTCGCATCTCTCAAGGCAAAATTCTGCAAGGTCCCACTGTAGTGCATCTCGCGCTGTTCGTAAACGCTCCCGAAATGCAACCAATTGCGTGACACAGGCCTTCTTCTTGTTGAGATCGTTGCTCTCAATGGTGCATCTCAGCAGGATTGTGGCTGACGTAACGAGGAGGTAAGAGGTGTATGGCATCCAGAACTCTTGAAATTGAGCCTCGGTGAGTGACGTGATGAAGTGTGTCGCCTCCAAAGCGGCATCCTTGAGCATGGCAAGATGATACTGACGTGCTTCGGCGGGTTGATCGGTAGCTTCCTGGACTGCCTTAAAGGAGACTCGACATACGAGCACCTTCATGGAAAGGTAGGCGAACCACAAATTACTTCCTCCGTTAACCTTGAATGACGCCTCACACGTGGGCTCGAGTTGTGCAGGGAGCTCAACAACCCAATCGTCAAGACTGCACTCGACTTTGCGTAGCTGTCGCTTCATTGCGTCGGAGGTTTCCCGAAGTGAGTAGACCAAGGGAAGGATATCGCCAAGTATCCGACTTAGCTTACACAATTGCACGAAGGTTTGCAATGATACGTGCATCTGATCGCTGAAGGAAGGCAGGGGTACGTCGTGGTAATTTGGACTGATAGTGGGCGGTGTACCATGACCAATGCTGGACCAGTAATCGTGTACGAGGATGCCCCACCACAGATTGATTCGTACGCTCTTCTCATGTGCTGTGGCGTTCCATGAAGAAGGGTCGCGATGTAACCCCAAACTTTGTGCAAGTGTGACAATGCGGCCAGCATTGACGATGTTACCTGTAACACCAATGACTGGACGTCCTAATAGATCCAGCACCGCAGCATGTACTGTTGATATAGTCGGAGCCATGAAGTCGTCCTGAAGAGCAATAACGGCCTGATTCCAGATGAAGTGAGGGTCCGGCCGGACCTGGTGGCGCAGCACATGTGATCGGCTCCACACCTGCAATGCAGAAGCGTACAAATCGCAGACTAGTGTAGGCGATATGCGGTCGCTGTCGTTGCGCCACATGTTCAGGAATGTCATCTCATCCACGACTGGGAAGCAAGGATGTAGATGCTCAAAGTAGGTTTTGCGTACCTCAACCGCACAGGGGCCAAGTACATTCTCAATAATCTCTCGTTGCGCCCTGCCGGGATCAACCGCGTTTCTGAGGCCTCTACGCTTCTTTGGAAGAGTTAGGTAGACTACAGGCCTGCCTCCAGGCCCGGTTGAGATAGTATTGTATAGCTTGGGAGGTATTTGGCGTTCTGATGTAGTTGGCGTCAGGTACTGCTGCAACACTGTGATATCTTCGGCCATATGAGGGTTCATCATCAAGGATGATTCAGTCGGCGACGTGCCGGTTATCGAAGGTAGTTCGGACAGACTAGCGGCATCTGCCCGCCTTGACACCGACGCTGACGAGCGTACTTCGACAAGCGATGCATTGTCATGACGGGTTCGCTTGGTAGGTCTGGACGTCCCACCGATTGGACTGCCACTGCGCTCGTTGGATGTACTTTGAATACCGGTGGTTTGTACTAGTGAAGATTAGCTGAATGAATGAGATACAGCAGAATGCAGGATTCCGGTGAGATAGTCGAGGCAATTTTGGGACCTCCTGTTCATATTTTCTTGGGGCTACAATCTACGTACTTTTACTGCCGTAATCACACGTCCTTTTTCGCTCACGGCACAGCCGACAGGGCTGGTCAGGCACGTCGAAGTCGCATCTTGTCTTCCTATTGCGACAGAAGCTACAGGCAGGATACTTATGCGAACGATACCTGGGAGGTAGTCAGTGTTCCGTGACGCGAGTCCAGACACAAACTTGAGCGCGTGTCGACGCGCATCGATGGCTGGAGACGCACGGTCGAATTGTGAACGGCGTGGTTGACTCGCGATCGGCCATGACGTCATCTATCACACCTTGAAGAAAGCCACGTTCAATGCCACAGGTTGACCGCTTGGGGCTTGAAGTACAAGACAAACTCAACGACGACAAAACAGCGGACACAACGCGCAGCCACGAGCCCGAGCGCAAAGATCGGGAAACTTGATTGTCTCGGGAAAATTCCCACTAGCGCATTCTTCTTCGTATCTCGCCGTGATCTCGGCAATTACTGCATTCGTCCCATCTCACTTCAAACACGGTTGAATATGCAGCGAGCGACTCTCTCACAGGGCTTGTCTACTTTCCGTCGGCAAGCCAGCCCAGACACACAGCTCCGCATGTCTTGTAACTATATCAGAATGCGTCTGCCCACGGTGATGTCTCTCGCCAAACTCAAGCTACCTACCACATTACTCCCCAATGGCTCGTCTCTACGACTCCGTGGACGCTGAGCAGCTCCAAAGGGATGCGGACGAATGTCTGTTGACCTATGGCACAGCCTTCCACCCTGAGATCATCACATCAACGGACGGTATTTACATGGAGACGCAGAGTGGACACAGGATGATGGACTTCACATCGGTTGGTCTTTGCTCGATCCAGTGTAATACTCGCAGCTAAGAAACGTAGGGACAAATGTCGACATTAATCGGACATGGCCACCCAGAGGTCGTGAAGGTCGTCAGCGACCACGCACAGCATCTCGACCATCTCTTCAGCGGCATGATTAGCCCTCCTGTCATCAGCCTTGCTAAGCGCTTGACAGGAGCTGCACCTGCAGGTCTTGACAAGGCGTTCTTTCTCAGCACTGGCGGTGAAAGTAATGAGGCAGCGATCCGCCTGGCTAAATTTTACACTGGAAAGTTCGAGATAGTTGGTCTCGCTGCTTCATGGCACGGAATGACCGGAGCATCGCTCGGCGCACAGTACCACGCCGGACGCTCTGGCTATGGACCCAACATGATTGGTAACCTTGCACTGCCCACACCAAACTCGTACCGATCAATCTTCCGCAAACCTGATGGATCGCACGACTGGAGGACTGAACTGGACTACGGCTTCGACCTTTTGGACAAGCAGTCCTGTGGCTCACTTGCTGCGGTCATCGTCGAACCTATCTTGTCAAGTGGCGGTATGATCGAACTACCACCAGGTTACCTCAAAGTGCTCAAGCAGCATTGCGAAGCGAGAGACATGCTGCTCATCATTGACGAAGCTCAGACTGCGCTAGGAAGAGCTGGAGACATGTTCGCCTTCACACATCACCCAGAAGATGAAGGTATAGTGCCAGACATCGTCACTCTCAGCAAGACACTGGGTAACGGCATCCCACTCAGTGCGGTCCTGACGTCGAACAAGATCGCGCTGCATGCGAAGGAGAACGACTTTCTCTTCTATACAACACACATCAACGATCCGCTTCCAGCAGCTGTCGGTGACAAAGTGCTCGAGATCGTGATTAGAGATAATCTCTGCGCCCGGTCAAAGCGCCTTGGAATTAAGCTGCAGGCTGGTCTTAGAAATTTACAAATGCGTTACGAATGCATCGGTGATGTGCGTGGCCGGGGTCTGATGGGTGGCATGGAGATTGTAGGAGACCGCCAGACCAAGGTCGGCGCACCGCAAGTCGGTGCAGCCGTTTCAAAAAAGATGATGGAGATGGGACTTTGGGCGCAATTGGCTACCATGGCATCATTTGGTGGAGTGTTCCGTATTGCCCCGCCGATTACAGTCACTGAGGAGCAATTGGATCTTGCCCTTGCCATCATCGAAGAGGCCTTGAGAACGACGCCAGGCACGATGCCGCTGTATGATTAAGATGAGACACCGAGCCGAACTATATTGAATCGAGATTGTAAGAAAACATACAGCTGAAGCCTGAAGCGCAAGTCTGCAGTCTTGCTCAGTCTCATAACTCAAGAAATATCCAACCTTATGTGCTCCTTAATCAAATTAACCTCAACCTCCCGTTCCTCTTTCAGTTCCCAGAATGATCAGAACATCCCTCTGACCCACTCTTTCCAGTCTCGAAAGTCGTTCACCTCCTGCTCAAAGTTGGCCAACTGATCTTTCTGAGTTTTCGCTCTGTCCAGCTCCGACTGCGCTTGCCTGAGTTCTTGTTTCGCCTGATCGCTTCCTGCTTTGAGCAATGCGTTCTCATTCGCCGGTCGGAAATTGTTCACGCACTCTTCCTCCGATGAATATTCAGCCTCTTCGTATCTCAATTGCAGTCTTTCGTTCTCATTCCTGAGTGTGTCATTCGTGGTTTCGGTGTCTTATCGGACGCGCTTCACAAGCGCTTGGAACAATGCGAATTGTCGGGTGTCAGCATCTATACAGGTCATTTCCAGCGCTCTGTCTACTCACGTCGTCATCAGCCCACAGTCTTTTCCTTCCTTCCAGACAGCGTCAGTGATTCCTTCACAGCAAAAAGATGCGTTCAGACTGACTTGGATATTCTTCTTCAAGCTCCGCATCAGCTTCGCTCACACTCTCTTCACTCTCGCTATCATCGCTTCCTTCATCGGAACTCGACGACGAATGCGGGTATCTGTCGCGCATTTGACTACCTGGACTGGGCAGCTGAGATGGTACAGACTCTGAAGCATTTTGCTCTCCCTCGGAGTCCTCATGCGTGGAAGATGAAAGGGCTGAGGACCTGGACAAGGCCGGCGTCCTCAGCCTTCCGCCGCTTGCGATGTGAGAGCAGGCGTCCTCGAAATCTCGAACGAAGCGCGGGATGAAAGAGAAGGGGGTTGGATGCCTCTTCTCGAGAAGAGAGAAAAGTGATATCGCGCAAAGCTGTCCCATGGCCGACCATAGAAGTGCTGTGAAGGTTCCCTCAACTTCGATATCACTCAACCTCTTGACAGGATGCGTCGTCCCGTCGGTCAAGCAGAATCTGAGTTTGAAGTCGCGGTCATTCCCGTGCCCTGACTCATCCGCGACTGGTTCTTCGAATTTGGCCCACAGGCGCTTTCGTTTCTTAAGCGGAAGATTTACGTAGCCTACGAGAATCCAGGGTAGTAAGTGCTCCGTTGTGAGGACGACATCGATGATGCTCAGCAAGACCTCAAAGTCGTCCTTGAATGATGGTCTCTTTGCGATCTTCGATAGGAGTTCCGTGTGTGTGAATGATCGATAGCCACTCATAACATACCGTGATGGCACACCGTTCTGTATGCGCTCGAATGCTTGCGCTCTGTTCACTGAGGAACTCGTGGCTGTTGATCATTATGCAGTAGTGGGGACGTTGCCGTTAACTCGAGCTCGAGGTACTGCAGGTATCGCTAGATCGAACGTCAGAGGACTGAAAGATGGGAGTACCTGAAGGTATATATTACAGAGACTTGCAGTGAAGGTAGAGCAGGAACAGACGGACTCGCGTTTATCAACATCGTACTGCACACCAACGCCCAGTCTTTCTCTCACTTACTGCCGACTCCGTCCGTACTTTCATCTACCTCTGCCTTGCCCATTCGCCGAAGCCGATGTCTTCCGCGCCTCTCCACGCATCCAGCAATCGATACAATACCTCTCGCTGCTTCTAATCCTGTCGACGACATTGCTACACTGCCTTTGTATAGTCCTACACTGAGCCAGAAAGCACAGCATAAATGGCGTTACTGTGTTCAGCAACACATGGCCAGCTGGACAAGAATACTCGATACCGTTGCGTATACACATAGTGACTTGCTGTCTTGAATCAGTAACGTTGACGCACTGCATAGCTATTCGGTAGCGGTATATATACACGATTGTCAACGTCACATCGCGGCGTCTTCATCACTCACCGTGACAGAAGACAGTTCCACGGCTTTCGCAAGAGCACCCACACCGCCCACGCCTGCTGGACCGTTCCCTGCCCCCTACTCCCCATTACATCGTCCAACCTCCGTATCAACTCTTCAATGCACAACCTGCAAAGGTCATTCGTCTAGACATAAGCCTTTATGAGCCAAAGATGTGTGCAGGGAACGTAATAGGTGATCTTGCTCTTGTTGGAGTCCTCGCACCTAATGAGCGGTCCATCGGTGTGGTGATGGCAAGAGCGGTAGCGGTTGACGCGCATGGTACACATCCTCCAACGAGATCTCCAAGACAGGAAAAGTCAAGAGAAAGTAGGGAGTAGGAAATGCACGCAATGTCAGAGATGTGTGATGTATCACTGATTAGTTTTTGGTACGATACAGTCAGTGAGCCGACTGATAAGGAATGTGTGAATTGAAATTTTCAACCACCCTACACTACAAGTTCCAGAAACGTCCGAGACAGGGCGAGGTCTGCAGCCATGGTCCCAGCTCAAGCGTTTCCACTCAAGCCTTCCGCTCCTTATGCGCAGTTGACGGTAATCTGCGCGTTGCCGCTGGAGAAATAACCCTCAGTGGCAACGATCTGGTAGTTGTGGGTGCCAAGGGTCATACCCTTAGCAGCCCATGCATCGAAGTGGGTCTTCATGTTGACAGAACCGGAGCTACGCTTGTTCGCGCGGACAGACCAGTACTGATTGAAGGTCTGTGTACCATCGATAGAGGGCTGGTTCACACGCTGGGTCTGCGCGATCTTGTAGCTGGAGCCGTCGGCGGTCACGGAGCCCTTAACGGTGGCCTGGGAAGAGGGGTCGTACGTGCCAAAGTTCTCGACGACGTAGTATTCGATCAGCGGGTTGCGAGTCCAGCCGTAGACGGCGAGATATGAGTTACCGGAGGGGTTGTAGGTGCCGGAGTAGGTGATGGTGCTATGATTTGTCAATTTCCCTACATTTGCGTGTATGGCATGAGGAGGATATACCGTGCGGCGCCAGGATTCCAGCCCTTTCCACCGACAAGGTTACCGCCGGTCTTCCACGAGACGCTGTAGCTGCCACCGTTGCCGTTGGTGTAGGTAGCCTCCGCGCCGCCGTCGGTCCACCAGCTGTAGAAGCAGCCGTTGTGTGTGCCCTGGGAAGAGGGAGTGCCAGCACGTGCAGTCAATGCACCGAGCGAGCGGGTAGCAAGGTCGGTAACCGGAACAGCCAGAGCACCGGAGGCCGCGACAGCGGCGGTAAAGAAAGATGTGAAAGAAACCATTGTGGAGGTCGTCTTATGGAAGTCGGTTGTAGAATGGAAGTGTGACTGAGATAGTGAATGACCGTGGTGAGGAATTACTGTAAGGGCGAGTCAAGATACTTTTATAAATCTCGACAATATGGATCACAGTCGGGAGCCGATTTCAAAGTCCGGTCTGGCTCACAGGGATGATGAGCGCATGGTCGTGGATTACGAGGTTGGTCTATATCGTAGTAGCCAAGATGGGATGTATTACCGAAAGCGTGAGGCCGCAATATGCTCTGCTTGGCTCGTTTGGACCATTTGCGAGTAAACATGCTTCAATGTCGCCAATCAGAGCAGCGGATAGATCGAACTGTCTGACAATTGGCAAGCTGCCTGCCTCCTGGTTGGTGCATTGTGTGAAACACGTCTTCCGGTCCAAGCCCGCGCGAACAATCAAGGACTGACGTCTCAATCTCGCCCTTGCGGGGCATCATTCGGGGGTGCTCTCCCGCGGCCAATCTGGTCCACCTCTTCAATTCTTCCTTCTGCGCTGTGTCAGGCACGCGGTTCTTTGCATGGCTAAAGAGCGTGTTGTCATCTAAAGTGGCAGGCCGCAGCAATTCACGCCCATCCGTGTGACAGGAGTGGGGTGAGTGCAATTGGGTGATGGAGCGACGAGTGATACGCGCACGTTTCTGTTCCGGCGGAAGCTCGAGTAATGTGGAGCGGAGGAGAGCAGAAGTTGAGTTAGAAGTGCGACTGGCAGTTCATGCGCTAGCTGAGCGGCAGATGAAAGGGTGACGGCACTTGCGTTTGCGCCACATTGTGACACCGCGGCCCACCATTACCACAACAAACACTTTCTGAATATTAACTTTCGATCATTTGCAAAGCAGTAACACATAGAGTGTTCAACGGACAACGCGAAGAGCTCCGCCATGCAGCCTATACACAATCAGAGCCGGCATGCACAGATGCTCTCGGAAGATTGACGTAGCAGCATGCACCCCAGATTGATCCTTCCGATCCACTGCACCCGCCGAGGCCGCCAAGAGCTCTTCTCTAGGAATGTCCCGCCGGCAGAAGAGGATCTGTCATAGCTAAAAAGCGGCAAAACGTAGCCTATATTTGCACCCCTAATTAGGCTGCTCACATAGAGCTAGTTCTCTGCAACAGGATCTCAGAGCTTACTCCAGCCGATGAGCTTGGGAGAGGTACACGGGTCTTAGGTAAAGAGAGAAGTGGCGACACCAGCTTGTCGTAACTTCAATACGTTGTGCTACGGGGCGGGAAAGTACGGCGAGCCAGTTTTGCGTGCGAGTATCCAAACAGACGAAATAAAATGTGAAAGGTTGAAGACAGCCCGCATTCTGACCAGGGTGTAAATTCGGCCGTGATCCACAAGGTACGTACCCCATTGAGAGGTATAGGGCCGGATGGAATGCGCGCATCCTCCAGAGGCTGAAAAATTGGGTTGCGAGTCTCATATTGGATGTATCTGGAGAGATCCAAGACTTTCAGGTCTTTCAAGGTTCGCAGTAACAGACGAAGTAAGGGCGCAGTCACAGATGTTGTTGAGCGCAAACTCAGGACCCCTTCGGATTCACGTCTTCTGATAGCCTCCCTAGTAACGGATGCAGATCGAAGGCACTTCAAAGAGTAGTTGTAGATGCCCTCCAGAACGACGTCGTCAGCTTCTATGAAGACGTGGCAACGCTTGGACATGCTGGACCAGATCCGGTCGATTTAGAATAGTTCGCATGAATGGCATGATGTTGCAGCCTTTTGCGGTGGGAACGTGAACCGGGCACATGTAAAGCTGTCCGTCCTCCATCATCGGCACCTCCAAGATCTCTGCACACTTCCCGACGGTGATGGCCAAAGTCCGATACACGAGTGGTTCGACGATGCGGTGGAGCTGACGCGATACCAAAGAGATTGATGCCGAATTGTCTAATTCGGCAATATCGTAGATTGGCTCGTTGTGTTCGCGAGCGAGGCAGGTGGAGATTCTGGAGAATCAGCTCTTCTGGTAAAAATTGGAACGATCGGGACGGTAGCTGAATCGTCACCCGGAAGTTGAAGGTGTCTCTACTAATGCGCTGCCCGGCAGGTGACGTCTGGGTCCCCTGGTCAGGCATTGCAAACGATGTGGGGATGAATAGATCGAGAGAGAATCCAGGTAGCAGAAGAATGGGTGTCGAAAAGTCCAAGACACACAAACGCATCCACGAGTACTGGCAGCGCGACCGTTCCAACTCTAGAAGTTGGCGCAGGTGACGATGAGACATATCGTCTCTTGACACATCTCATCTCAAAGTCTCTCTTGGGTGGTCGATCGCGGGTAGACGATAGCAAGGCGCTCCCTCGGTGTCTCACTCGCTCATCTCCTCGCTCTCTCCACCCTGGTCAACTACAGCCAACACTTCCTCTCTCTTCCTCTCCTTCTCCACACTCTTCTCCACACTGCTCAGCATAGGATCAACACCCCTGCCATCAAATGCCTTCGCCCGCTTGACGATCTTCTGGCTCCTACGGATCACTTCTTCTTCTGCTTTCCTGATTGTGCCGCTGACTCTGAGCACCCTGCACACGACAGGTATATCGACTCTCGGGAGCTTTGTGACGTATGTGAGGGCTGCCCAGACCATCGCGTAGTGGCCGCGCGGGCAACGGATTATTGCCGTCGAGGTGGAGGGGGAGAAGTAGTTGACTGCGCAAGGTTAGCATGCTCCATAGTGCTCGTGCGTTTCCAACGTGATCTCGCGTACCTTTCAGACTACTTGAGACCATGCCACTGCCGTAGTCGCCATACAAGTCCTCGACTGCATCGCGTAGAAGGCGCACCAACGCGGCGGCGTTGAAGGCATCTGGTGTGGGAGCGTGGATCTGAACAAGATCTGGGAGAGCGGTGCGCTGTTTCGAGGATGGTTCGGGGTAGAGGAAGTTGACCACCAGGTAGCGAAATTTGACGCGCACCATCGTGACTGTCGCCTCTGTTGTGTCGGGCAATCGCGCCTGCTCGAACTGCGGTCGATCGAGAAATGTGAAAGACGTGAAAGAAAGCTGCCGCGCGCACCGAGGTGGTCGCTAGGCCACAGAGTTGCCTGGCGATTTGTTTCCGTCCTCGAGACTCGTGGGCCTCGAGGCTTGTGAACAGCCTGTGATCGATATTTACTATTTGTTTCGTGGTTGCTAATTTGCTATTCGTTTCGTGGTTGCTAATGTTCGAGAGCTCTCGCGCTCCATTATTCAACATTCAACCCTACAAACACGCACCAATCGCTGCCTCGGCTCCCACCCTAGCGCAGACAATGACGCGCCGCTGCATCCCCAGCTTTCTGCCTCCAACACCAGCAACACCGACATTCACAGCGCCTTCCGCTTGTCGCCTGGACATATCATATCTACCCGACAATCAACAGCCATCCGAAATGGCCTCCTCATCCTCCTCCACGCCTCTGCTCTAGTAGACGCCCCCCTCTACCGCCTCACCGCCGGCTGCTAACAAGACCCAGCGCATGCATAGCCCACAACACGACCGTCCTCTCCGAGCACACCGCAAGCGCCTCCTCGAACGCCTCCTCGTTCGTCTCCCTTGTCCTGCCAAAGCTCAAACATGACTCCTCGGCGCACAAAACAATCGACCAATCCAAGTTCTTCATTCACGTCGTCACCAAGTCGCCCGGAGACTTCCCCTCCAGCGGGCGCAGCGCAGGCGGCCTCACCTTCCTCGTAATCGCCGAGCGCGACCTGGGACAACGCATCCCGTTTGGCTTTCTGACCAACCTGGAGAAGAAATTCTTCGCCTCGTTTCCAAGCGAGGAGACCGACTTCTCCGACTTGCCGCCCTACGGGTGCGCCAGCTTCAATGTAGCGCTCAAGAAGTTGATGGTCGAGCAGGGAGCGACGCAGGCTGGGCAGGCCGATGCCTTGAGGACTGCGCAGCGCGAGATTGAGGGCGTAAGGGAGATTATGACGGAGAACATCGAGAGGGTGCTCGAGAGGGGCGAGCATATGAATGTACTGGTCGACAAGACGAGCCGATTGGGCGATAACGCGCGGGACTTTAGGGTTAGGTCGAGGACGCTGAAGAGGAGGATGTGGTGGAAGAATGTCAAGTTGATGGTGCTGTTGTGCCTCGTTGTCATATTTTTAATTTATCTGTTTGTTGGGTTTGGGTGCGGGCTTCCTGGTAAGTTTCATCGAGCGTATGGACTGGTCTGTCGTGTCAATATGATTGCTAACTGTAGACAGCTTGGGGGAGATGCTTGCGCCACTGAGCGCTGAGCAGCGACGCTCAGGCTGCAGACACAGGCTGATTGTGACGCTGCATGGTTCCGGTTACGATCGGAAGCGTAATCATATAGGTTGAATATTCTTGAGCAAGCGAACAGCTTCGTTCATTGAACGCAACAAGGCGTGGCGTCCGGAGTTTGAGCTACTATTTCTGTCCCAGCTGCACACTTTTGCAATGGTTTGCAATCTTGTCATCGCTTGGCCTTCAACAGTCATTGCGAAACAGCATGGTGTAGGATCTTGTCAATAGTGCTCGACAAGGCACAGCTTGACAGACTTCAATAGGCAAACGCGAACGTTGAACAGTTTGCCTGCTTCACAAACCCTTTCATACTGGTTTCTAATCTAAATACCCACTGGGCCGCGACGGCAAGTACGTTCATGCTCCATATCTGCACTCAACAACCATTCCTCAAAGGTCAGGGCAAGATCATGGATCACCACGCATCCATGGCTGCAAACTGTAAGATAGTCCCGTCAACTCAGCCTTCAACGGATGCTGTGTTCTCAGGTTTTCGAGCTTGTGCCGGACCGCGCCCGGAACATCAGCTCGAATGTTACCGGTATCGACATGCTTTGGGATGCCAATTTTTCACGCATCCCTCGGCAGAAAAAAATCTGGTTTGAACAAAGCGATCAATGTCGCGGCAACTTTCGCCCTTGCCATATCTGAAATTCTGGACCCTGCTATCGACTGGCCAGTCCCACATGACGCTGATGCTTCAAGGTCCGAATGCCTGCAAGCTCCCGTAATGAGATACAATGTTTCTGTGAAGAGATACGGCTACGGATATACCACCACATCCAAATCTATCAGACTAGCCATGGCAGTGCTGGGGATCTACTGTCTCATCGCCATCCGGTACATTCATCACATCCTCAATACTGGCGTCACATCAACAGCCTGCAGCTTCGAGATCGAGCTCGTTACGCTCGCTCTAAATCCAAAAAGCCAGACGATCTTGGCCACACCTCTGTCGGCATTGACCGCCTAGACACATTCAACAGAAGTGTTGGCATAAGAGTGAACGTAGAGAACAAGCTTGAGCTAGTATTTGCGAAGGATTGAGACTTTGGGACAAGGGATCTGTGGGAAATTGAGGGAAACAAGACATATGAGGGCAGTCCTTGAAATCTAGTCCATCCTGTGTGAAAACAGTGTTGGGACAGGCGAAGTTGAAGTCAAGCAACACATGGAATATGTGAAGTATGCAATCAATTGAATTTCGTGCGTCTCTTTGCAACTTGTGCCAATCCTGGGAGTTCCTTCATTTTCTGATATTCCCTTGACAACGATCGTCAATGGTCATCCGAACGCTTCGTAGGCCATGTCGTCCAGTAGTTTTTGCCTTAGCGCCAATAATCCCCCGATGATCCCAAGATTCGCCGCCGAAATTGCCGAAAAAATTAAATAGCTTCGCACCCCCCGAAGTAAACCAGAATACGCCGAAGTACGCTGGAATAAAAATGAAATAGCTTCCCCCATACCAATGGTTGAGGAAATTTACATCATACATGTACCCAGGATCGAGAAACAGCACCGTTACCACGGTGAATGAACGCCTATCTAATGCTTGGAAGCCTAGTTGGTGCTTCTACTAGAGAATGTAACGAAATGAACGCCTTGTGGTTTTGTGCTTTTGGTGTAACGCCGGAGCCGAAAACAAGCATAGAATACTCGTGAGCAGATATAGGTATATGGTACGCGAATTCACACATGCTTACGGAGCCATGACCATAGCAAGCAACGCCATGCGAGTGTACAATCCGTACCTCATCTGTGGGACTGTCAGTGATGTTGTATATGTTGCGGTCAGGATACTTACCTGTCTGAAGTATGCCGCCCTGGGGTCAAAGTCCACCTCCTCGTGAATCTCGTTGTTCCTTGGCAGAGGGTGCATGACGATCATGTTGGTCTTCGCCTGCTTAAGGACTTTGTTGTCGATGACGAACGAGTCCTTGACCTTCTCGTAGGTGGCCTCGTCAGGGAAGCGCTCTTTCTGCACGCGAGTGCAGTACAGAACGTCAGAAGAGGCGATGATCTCCTCTGTAAGCTCGTTCGACACAATCTTCAGCTGGCCACGAGACTTGAGAGCCTCACGGACAGAGCTTGGCATATTGAGAGAGTCAGGTGAAACAAGGTTGACCTGGCAGTCGTAGTGGGACAGCAACTCGCAGAGAGAGTGGACCGTGCGACCATACTTAAGATCACCGACGAAGGTGATGGTGAGACCGTTGACTGATCCGAGCTCTTCACGGATGGTGAAGATGTCAAGAAGAGCCTGAGTAGGGTGCTCGCGACTACCGTTACCGGCATTGATGACGGGGACACTGGAGAACTTGGCGGCGATGTCGATCGAATCTTCGTGGGGGTGGCGGAGGATGATGGCGTCGCCATAGCATCCCAGAGTGCGGATGGTGTCAGCGATGGACTCACCCTTCTTGGTTGAAGAGACCGACTCGTTGATGGCTACGACCTCACCACCGAGGCGCTTCATGGCCGCGTCGAAAGATGCAGAGGTACGTGTGGAAGGCTCGAAGAACATGGTGCAGAGAACGCGACCCTTGAGGATGTCGAGACACCCCTGCTTTTGAGCACCAAGACGCATCTCCTGGGCGATTGTGAACAGCAAGTGGAGATCAGCGCGGCTGAACTGCTTGACGGATGTAATGTGCTTGCGTTTGAAGGGGGACTTGGCCAGCAATTGAGGCAAAGATAAGGAACCGCTCTTAGACAGTTGGCCGTAATGGTCATCTTGAGCATCACGCTCAGGGACAAATTCCTGGAAATCGACCTGACTGATGGCAAGGTCGTAGTGACGGGCGATAGCCTCGACCAGAAGCTTTGCGTTCTTGACGTTGGTCACGAGAGGAGTCTGGTAGTCGACAGCCATACGACGAGTGCGGTAGCCCCGGGACATGTAGTTGGCAGGTCGTCGGAAGCGGTTGCTGGAAGGCAAGTTGATGTACAAATCGATCAAGTTGTTCGCCAGAGCGTGTGTCAGGGAGTACTCTGACTTCTGTTCATCGTGCTCGCCGGGCGGCAGTACTTCGAGGAACTTGACTGGGAGGTTGTGCTCCTGGATGTAATCTGCAGTACCAGCGGTAGCGAACAGTTTGTAGCCCATCTTGTGCAAGTTTTGGATAGAAGGCAGCATCTCTAGCTTATCCTTGAAAGAACCGATGGAGAACAGAATGTTCTTGTTGGGCAGCCTGAAGCCAGTGGCGATCAGACCCTTGATGTAGGCCTCGTACTTGTCGCGACCGAAGCAGGCTACCTCACCAGTGGAGGCCATCTCGACACCGAGAACGGGATCGGCACCAGCAAGACGAGAGAACGAAAACTGAGGTACCTTGACACCGACGTAGTCCCTGGGGATGTTGGTGGCAGGGTACTCCTCAACTGGAAGGCCGGCCATGGCCTTGGTGGCCATCTCGATCAGATCGACGCCCATGACCTTGGAGACGAAAGGAGTGGATCGCGAAGCGCGAACATTGCACTCAATGACCTTAATCTCGTCGTCCTTCGCGATGAACTGGATGTTATATGGACCAGTGATGTTGAGTGCCTGACCAATCTTGCGAGTGGCATCCTCAATCTGGCGGATGGTCTCCGGGGACAGGTCCTGAGGAGGCAGAACAAGAGTAGCGTCACCGGAGTGGACACCAGCGTTCTCAACGTGCTCGGAGATGAAGTGGCCGATCATGGTACCGTTTCGTGCGACGGCATCCATCTCGATCTCCTTGGCGTTCTCGATGTACTTCGTAATGACGACCGGGTGATCCTTGGACACATCGGCAGCCTGGTTGAGGTAGTTGGCCAAGTCGTGCTCGGAGTAGACCGTGTTCATTGCGGCACCGGATAGAACGTATGATGGGCGTACGAGCACAGGGTAGGAGACGCGGTCGCAGAACTCCTTGGCCTCCTCAATGCTGGTAAGCTCCTTCCATGCGGGCTGGTCGACGTTGATACGATCAAGCATACTGTAAGCTGTCAGTATGGGTTATTTGCAGTAGTTGAAACGGGGAGACTTGCCGGCTGAACTTGTATCGGTTTTCGGCAGTGTCAATCATCTCAGGAGAAGTACCGAGGATCTTGACATTCATGCGGTGGAGAGGCAGAGCGATATTGTTAGGCGTCTGACCGCCGACACTCTGCGAACTGCATCAGTACTTGCCATATGTAAGGATGCACGGAAGACTTACAATGACGACACCGCTCGATTGCTCAATGGTGTAGATGTCAAGCACAGTCTCGAGAGAAATATTCTCGAAGTACAGACGGTCGGCCTCGTCATAATCGGTGGATACAGTCTCAGGGTTCTCGGTCTTGTTAGCTGATAACACCTCTGGTGGCTACAACGAACTTACGTAGTTGATCATGACGGTCTTGTATCCATTCTCACGAAGAGTGCGAATGGCACGGACCGAGCACCAATCGAACTCGACGGAGGATCCAATGCGGTAGACACCGGAACCAAGGACCATAATACCCTTGTCATTGAAGTCGAGATCGTTCTCGGTACCATTGTAGGTCAGGTAAAGATAATTCGTGTGGGCAGGAAACTCGGCAGCAACGGTATCGATCTGCTTGACAACCGGGAAAAGGTTGTAGTCAACGCGCATGCGACGGACAGCAAGCTCGTTGGAACCCCAGAACTTGGCCAGTTGGCGATCGGAGAAACCGAGCTCCTTGGCCTTCTTAAGAAGTGGCAAAGTGACACCGGCAGTGTTGTAGTTCTGCATGGAGATCTCGAAGTTGCTGAGCGACTTGAGACGGCTGAGGAACCACTTATCGATGTTGGTCAGCTCCCAGATCTTGTCAACAGTGTAGCCAGACTTCATCGCGTTAGCGATAGCGAATAGACGCTGATCAGAGGGCGTCTGAAGCTCCTGGTCAATCGACATAAGAGCGGCGGTCTCGTTGAAACCCATGTTGCTAGGGTCGACCTCACGAATAGCTTTCTGGATGGCCTCTTCGAATGTTCGGCCGATAGCCATCACTTCTCCGACACTCTTCATAGAGGAACCTAGAAGGGTGGAGACACGAGTGAACTTCTTCAAGTCCCAGCGGGGAATCTTGACAACGACATAATCAAGCGAGGGCTCGAAGCAGGCACAAGTCGAGCGAGTGACCGAGTTCTGGACCTCGTTCAAGGGGATATTAAGACCGAGCTTGGCAGCGACGAATGCGAGAGGGTAACCTGTGGCCTTGGAGGCTAGTGCAGACGAACGCGACAGACGAGCGTTGACTTCGATGATGCAGTACTCCTTGGAGAAAGGGTTCAGCGCATACTGAATGTTGCACTCTCCAACGACGCCGAGATGGCGGATGACGTTGACAGCTGTGGTGCGGAGCATGTTGTAGTCTTCATCAGACAGGGTCTGGGAAGGAGCAACGACAATGGAGTCACCCGTATGGATACCGAGAGGGTCGAAGTTCTCCATGTTACAAACAGTGATGCAGTTGTCGCGGCAGTCGCGGACGACCTCGTACTCGATCTCCTTCCAGCCCTTCATACTGCGCTCAATGAGCACCTGAGGGCTGACAGCAAATGCCTTGTTGCACAGCTCGTGCAACTCCTGCTCGTTGTTTGCAAACCCACTGCCAAGTCCACCAAGAGCAAAGGCTGCGCGGACGATAACAGGAAAGCCAATGTCCTTTACGACGTGCATGGCCTCCTCTGTGTTGTTAGCGGAGGCAGACTGAGCGCACTTCTCGCCAATGGACTCCATGGCACGAGCAAAGAGTTCTCGGTCCTCGGTGGTGATGATGGTATCAATCTGTGTTCCGAGAACCTTGACGCCAAGACCCTCGAACTCGTCCTTCAGCTGGATACCAACTTGAAGAGCAGTCTGACCGCCAAAAGTCACGTAGATACCGTCAGGGCGCTCCTTCTGAATGACCTTGCGGACGAAGTCGGCGTTGACAGGGAGGAAATAGACCTTGTCGGCAAGGCCCTTCGAGGTCTGGATCGTGGCAATGTTGGGGTTGATGAGGATGGTGTAGATGCCCTCTTCCTTCAAAGCTTTGATACACTGACTTCCAGAGTAGTCGAACTCTCCAGCCTGACCAATACTGAGACCACCAGAACCGAGGACAAGGACCTTCTTGACCTCGACACGGGGTGTCAGCTTCTCGTTGTCCTCCTTCAGTCCGCCGGGGAACTCGACGGGTTGCATCATGGTCTCAGACGACGCAATGGACTTCTGAATTGTGCTGATGAACACGTCGAAAAGGTATTCGGTGTCGCGAGGACCGGGGGTGTGCTCGGGGTGAAATTGCACACTGAAGTAGGGTCGGCTAACGTGGCGGATACCCTCGTTACTGCCGTCGTTGGCATTAACGAAGAGCTCCTCCCAGCCGTTGGAGAGAGTCTTCGAGTCGACTGCGAAACCGTGGTTCTGCGATGTGATGTGGCACTTGCCGGTGATCATGCTGGTACAAGGAATGTTGTGACCGCGGTTACCGAACTTCATCTTGAGGGTCTCTGCGCCAGATGCTCGTGCTAGCAGTTGGTGACCAAGACAGATACCAAAGATGGGTGTTCGTGCCTCATCCATGGCGGCCTTGATGTGCTTGACGGTAGCCTCCATCTTGGCTGGGTCACCGGGACCGTTGGAGATGAAGAGACCATCGTAGTCCTTGCCAGCAAGCTCAGGGAAGTTGTAGTCCCATGGGACCTGCAGCACCTCAACACCCCTTCGCAGGAAACATCTCAGCTGATTATACTTGAGACCGACATCAACGGTTACTACACGGACGGGACGGCCAGAAGGGTGCTTAAGGGCCGTGGAGGGGTCGGGAGAGAAGAGTCTGGGTTCCTTGATGGAGACTGTGCAGACGTCAGACACGATCACTCAAAAAAGTATCAGAGGTATTCACCTTCAGCAACCAAGTTCTTCTTGTTGGGATCGACCCATTCGATCTCCTCGAAGGCGCTGCTCCAGTCCTCGACCTCGCCGTCAGCGAGCGCTGCAGTATCGACAGCGCCGTTGGTGAGAGCTGTGGCAGTAGGGGACGGGTCCGTTCGCTGTCTCAAGCGCGCAAGCATGCTTCCTTCCTCACGGATGCGCTTTGTCAGAGCGCGGGTATCAACGCCAGTGATGGCAGGCACGCCCTGCTCCTTGAGCCATGCGCCCAATGAAGAGGTGGCCATGTAGTGAGAGAAATCCTCTCCGGCGTATGTCTGGACGACGAGACCAGCAATGTGGATCTCTCGCGCCTCAAAATGGGCGGGAATGTCCTGGGCAAGCGCATCGAGGTCTTCGCGCGAGGGCACACCGTAGTTGCCGACCAGAGGAAATGTGATGACCAGAATCTGGCCGCGGTACGACGGGTCAGTTATCGACTCGGGATAACCCACCATACCAGTCTGGAAGACCAATTCTCCTGCAATGCTCTTCTCCGCACCAAAGCTCCTGCCAAAGCAGACGTAGCCATCCGCAAGCTCGAGAGCCAGATTCTGGCTCTCATCGGGGTGTGGGGCCATGGTTTATGTAGTGAGTGACAGCTCGAGGGCTCAAAATACCCTGGAGAATCGAGACTGTCGAACAATGGTGGAGGAGAAGAGAGGAGAGCTGTTTTGCGCGTCGAAACTTTTTTCTCTCGCGATGCAGCAGCGGGGTGGTGATTGGCTTCCTTGGTGGGGCTATTTTAGCGTCTTTCTCTCGCCGGACAACGCTGTGCTCAACAGCGTCAATTTTTGTTCTAAAGATCGCAGCTACGTGAGGCAATAATTTACGGAGCTACGCGTTCTCATGCTCTTGAAGATATAGTATAATCTTGTGTTCTCGCCTCACCCAAATTTTCATGCACTCAGAAGTTTGCACGTTTAAGTGACATCAATCTGAATGCGGTGAGGAAGCCTCGCTAAACCTGCCAATCGTGCACCGCGGGGTCGTCACACCCATGCGCTCTTGACGTTGGTTTTCGATCTTCACGACTTCCGGCGCTTTTGACGGCCTCGATACAGCTCATGTCGCATCGGCAAGAAGGATGGATTTTGAATACCGGCCTGACGCGCTTCTGTAGTCTGACATGTCTGTGACGTTCGTAGTAGCCTTTGCATTGCTAATTTTATCATACACGCCCTTCCAACCACCTAGGAAATTGGGTAATCGAGAGTGGAATTTCACGATCAAAAGAGTCAAGTCAATCAGCATTCATAGCTCTTACAATTGCATTCATGTCGTTTAGATTTGCAGTTTGTCGCTCGATTAATGCATTTTGGATTTCACATGTCTCAATAATTCTGGACTTGCGCACTACTGCGCCCTCCCTCAACGAAGAAAAGGAATGAGCTAACCATTGTCCAGAACAAAAGTCCATATGGAGATCCAGCATCACCTAGCCGGGAACCGGCTCAGGTGAACTGGAAACGCGTGTTCTCAGGGTAGCATACTCGCTAGGGAGTGACTTGACTAGAGAGCATCATAGCAATGCAATGTATACTATGTCCACGATAACAGTCGGTGTGAAGGTAGTCACCATTATTGAGCCTACGCTAGGTTGCTCCCGATGTATTGGCTATCGACAGTTGTCAGACTAGCAGATCTGCTCGCTTCTTGCCTCTGAGCAAATAGAAGACCTACTGCATACGCCCTCGAGTTCTCAAGAGAGCAACCGTCTTTGGAGCGTCCCAAAAGGATTGATGAAACTAGAATGATTCTCTCAAAATCTGTTCGGTCTTCAGCCACCGACTGCATCTGCCCCTTCAATTCACCCAGTTTTCTACTCAATTCGTCCTCAGAATTTACGTTCATTTCCTCAGTATCGTCTGAGTCTACCGCCTCATCCAGCGACTGGTAAAAGACCACATCATCGAGCGCGTGCTATATCTGACTGAAAATACTGTATAAGGCCTTAGCACAAACCCAAGTACGAACAACTGAGAATCATACCGTTTCGTTTCCAGTGCCACTCCTCTTGCTAGGGTCAGTTGATTCTCTTCTTCGGAGACATATTCACGAGCCCAATCGTAACAGTTGGGACAGGTATCGTCTGGAGGGTCAAATGTGTGACCATGATCTACCATTGCCAAGCCAAAAAAAAAACTGGCTGTTGGGCGCCTGAAACGGTCGGTACTCAGCATTTGTCTGAGTTTAAGCTGCATGCATCAACCGTTGACTTGTTCGAATCTCATAATTGTTCTTCAACAGGCTTCGCATGTATCGTCCTCTTGTGTGACTTCCATCTTTGCTTTCCAATAGGCGTAAGCAGTCTTCCAATTGATCGATGTTGGCTTCGTACGATCTGTTCTTTAAAGGACGAAGCTGCTCCGATCTTAACAGGTCGCAATGAGGAAACCAGGCAAGGCAACAGGGATCTCCAGAATGACGCCTCCAAGTGAGAAAATATCAGTGGAGCGTCCGCTTGGCTCATGTTTGGACACTTCGGGTACGCAGTATCGCAATGTGCCCCGCTCCAGGCTTTCACTTGTGCTCACAAGTGTTTCGGTGAAGTCTTTACCGCGTCGAAATCCATGAAGGTGATAGGAGAATTTTCGATCGCTTGATGTCCTTGTGACGCATGTGCTTCGTGTGGAGATAAGCCACAGCCGATGTCAAGGCAGCAAACCGAGACGCACCTCCGTTGAGAAATGCAATTCGTGGTAGACACGTTGCGTCTCCTGGATGTGACTGTCGTGCTGAACGACCTGTAAGCGCAAAGCTGTCAATCTCTCTTGCACCGTTTGTTGATCATCTTCGGGAGTATCTTCATTCGTCCCATCCCTGTCATGTATCGAGTAGGCGGTAAGAGCTGTCGCCTCGCTATTCATCGTGCGCCTTTACTTGTGGCCCGAGTGAATGCCCGAGGACTCCTATGAGGCAGGTATTGGCAAAGATGGGTGTCAATCCTCTGCTTGAAGCAGAGAAGGGTTGTCGGTCGGGCTGATGTCGCTCGCTGCATGCGATGTAGCTTCGAATCAGTGCTCATTGGTGGCAGGCGACGCCTCTTGTGTTTACCGCATTGCCAAACGACAGGTCTTCTAGATCAACAGTCCTCACGCATATTGACCCTTGTATGCTAGAGACATGACATTCCTAGTCACCGGCTGCAAACACCAAGCTGCAGGGCATTGCGAATGCTCTTGAAATGTTTACTCCCTCCCCGAACTGTAAAGTGAAGGTCTTGAGTGAGATCACTTTTCATATCCGTCACTCAAGTGGCTGATCTACACGACATCAATCTTCAAAGGACTCTTTTACTCGGGGTCGAAGCCTATGGAACGGGCAATAACGCGGGACGCCGCCCGTGTGAACTCTCCAATGTGCATCTTACCGGCGAGGCTTGATCAAAGGAAATTCGCACGAACCAAGTCACCCTGGCAGACGCATAAGCGCGACAGGAGCGAGGAATTCGTATTGGGGCAGCAGCCGACGCGGATGGATCGACATCGATAAACGAGCGTTCTGTGGGACGCTCACAATGCGTGAAAGAGGCAAGCATCTCCGGTCCTTGGCGGCGTGATCGAGGAAATCTTTGCTGCTCCCACGCCCTGGTCCTGAGACAAGGATGCAGGAGGGGCCCAGACCGCCGGCGAAAACGAACAACCAAAGTCCTCACGAGTCAGGGAACAGAGTTGAATTGCGACCTTGATTATGCTCTCGCGCTCGTGCAGATCTGAGGGATATCAGGATGCGCGCGATTGGAGCATGCACCCCAGATGACGAGTGGTGCAAAAGCGATGACGATTCCCACTCTGGGAGGGAAATGGCGCTGAAGCCGGGAGACGTGCATAAGTAGCGCGTTCGTCATCGCAAGGGATCGGACACCGTGGGAGACCGGGCGTGATCATTGGCTGGCAGCGCGTCAGGAATCGTGGGGAAACAGAGCGCGCAGATAAGAAGAAGGCATTGTGCCATCCTCATGATCACCTCGTCTCAGCATGGCGGCGAAGAGCGGCATGACGGGCTACGAGGCGGTGAATCGTGAATCGAGTGTGGTACGAAATTGGTAGGGTAGGGTAGGTAGGGTGGGAAGCCGGGATCTATTGAGGGCCATTCCCCTGTGCACAGGAGACCTCTTGTCTATCACTACTACCTCCTCCACACCTCACCCGCGCCACCACGAGGATTGTTGCTCTGTTGGAAGGTGTCAGTGTGAGGGTGCCCCAATGTTCGCCTCTCTGCTGCGCTCGAAGAAGAGTAGCCGGTCGTCTGAGACTACGCCCCTCCTTGCAGCGATACACAGGTACCGCAACCGCCACAACGACGAGGCGTCTGAGGGCGATGACAACTACGAAAACGAGGCAGCCCAGTTCGATGGCGAGATTTACGACGAAGACCACGATCGCCGGCGTGACGGCCCATTGCTGCCAGTCTTCTCTTCTGAGTTCCTAGGTGGGTTGCGGTGTTGCATGTGAACATTGTTTACTGCGCTAACGGGAAGATTCAGACCGCATCCCCATATACAACAACACGCATGACATTCGCACCATCATCGTCGAGCGCTGCGAAACGACTCTAAGCTGGGACCAGTTGCGCTCGCCGCAGGTTTCGCAGTTTCTTGTGAAACCCATACAACAGCAGATTCGCGCAGAGCACTTCTCGCGCGGTGCCCTGTATTGCTTGATAGCAAACTGCCTGCAGTTTAGGAAGGAGGGAGAGGCAAATCCTGGCAATGTTGGTGTCAGCAAGACCAGGGCGCTCCTCTGTGAGCTGCTCGCTATGCGCCTGTTGAAGGAGTTCTCTACAAGAGAGCTGATCGATGCGCTGAGCTACGACTATGACCCTCTGCAGGGCCTCGAGGTTGCAGCTGGTGGCGCCAACTGGACACGGCAGAGACAGCAACATGCGCGTATCTCAGCGCTTGAAATCGCCATTCGTGCCCAGGCCAAGAAGTTCCTTGCGCATCCTTTGGTTGTGCAGCAGCTGGAGGCTATTTGGGCAGGAACAATTGTCTTCCACTCGGTTGCTGACAGTCTCCACCGCAAGCCTGATACCTCCCACAGCAAACCCACGAGCGACGAGGTCTCTCCCGGTAGAGGACCTTCACGTCGTCAGCCACCGCCAAAGAAGGCCAACGCCGACCTACCAACGTCAGCGCTCATGAGACGAACAGTGACTCTGTACGATCCCCACGACTCGTCACTCTTCAAGCTCTCCCGCCTCCGAGTACCCCGCTACCGCAACATGTTCTCCACCCTATCCTTTGGTATAATGCTGGGGCTGTTTTTGGCTGTCCTAGCCGAAAAGTCAGACGATATCACGGTTCTGGAAGTCGTCTTCTGGTTTTGGAGCGCTGGATACATGTTGGACGAGATTGTTGGATTCTCCGAACAAGGATTCGGGTTGTACATCATGTCTGTCTGGGTAAGTGATGCATAATTCCTCGTTCTCGCATTCTTCATCTCTGTATATCCTGTTTTCGAATGGCTCTTCCTCTACCAGGTCTTTATTGCGCCCTCG
Organism: Didymella exigua CBS 183.55; assembly: GCF_010094145.1. NCBI lineage: Eukaryota > Fungi > Ascomycota > Dothideomycetes > Pleosporales > Didymellaceae > Didymella > Didymella exigua. Next base: position 332,827 of record NW_022984789.1, read on the forward strand.
CCCGAAAGCCACCTGGTACGCATGTGGGCACGCGTCTTTGTGCATTCGGAGCGCCTGTTTCCTAGCTTGAGCGTCGCTCTTGAACAGCAGCTGGAACTGCATCATGTCACCATATCGACTAACTCCAGGATCACGCAGGTGACTACCTGGTTGCCGGTCAAGCTTTATCTATCTGGTCTCCGTGTTTCTCCTTTTCTTTTTCCCAACGATTACTACTTGGGACGCGGTAGTCGCATAGTCGTTGATACCGTTCTGTTCTCTTTCATACTGGACTCTGCTAATACCCGAATCAGAATGCCTTCGATCTAGGAATTCTGCTGATGTTCGTGGCATACTACATCCTGCGACTGTACGGTATTCTCATGCCGGATATCAGACGTGGAGTTGTGACCAGCCTAGCGTACGACGTCCTAGGAGCGACAGCCGTACTACTGTTTCCTCGCCTCTTCTCAGCCTTGGACCACTACCAATACTTCTCACAACTTCTAATCGCCTTCCGCATGATGGCTGTGGATCTGGTTGCCATTCTGGTGCTGATTGTCATTGCCTGCAGTGGCTTCTTTGTATCCTTCAGCATGGCATTTGTTGGCAAGGAGATTGGAGCTAGAAATGCTGCATACGCCATCTTCCAGTTACTCATGGGTTTCACACCCGCAGCATGGGACCTCTGGGGCGAGTACAACATGTTAGGAAAGGCTCTGTTGGCCCTCTTCCTCTTCATGTGTCACTTCCTCATTGTGACTATCCTGATTACAGTGTTAACGAACTCGTTCATGAAGATCGTTCAGAACGCCAACGAGGAGCACCAGTTTTTGTTCGCGGTGAACTGCATTTCAATGGTCAAGTCTGATGCGCTCTTCTCCTACATCCCGCCTACGAACATTGTAGGCTGGCTGCTAATACCACTCAAGTTCATGATGCCCTTCAAGACGTTCATACGCATGAACAGGACGGTCATCAAGCTGACGCACATCCCGATTCTTTTCACCATTTTCTTGTACGAAAGGCTGGTGCTTTCGAATTTGGCATACGGACCCACCGATTTGGTGGAGAGCCGTGGACGACCTGGGACTGCATCGCCCCTGGCACCAGCGTTCAGCATCCGCGGTGCTGTTGAGTCCTTTCAGCCACGCCTGCGGGAGCCGTCCATTACCACTTTCCACAAGGACCGCGCTCTAGAAGAGGTGTTCCGCAGGCCTTACCGCGACACCAGTGTGCAAGCGCCTTCCAACTACCCCTCGGGTCGCAGGAACTCGAGCAACGTAGTTTCCGATTGGATGAAGAAGATGGGTGATGATGAGGAAGTAACACCACCTCAGGAGGATGCTCAATCCGTTCTTGATCGTCTTGAGACTCGTGCCAGACCATATCTGCGCCGCTCGAAGACTTCTGGTCAGCCTAGGCGAAGGCATCCACTCTCTTTCACAAGAAGTGCCGCCTCTGATCAGGATGATAGCTTCATTACATTCCCTCGTCCAATCATGGAAGAGGAAGAGCCGATCCCTAATGATGATAACCCACAGCAGACTGATGCTGATGGAGATGACGAGCTTCTGACACAACCTGACGATAACGATTCGAACTCGGACCGCCAAACAACTCCAAAGAACCTACCAACACCTGACAAGGAAAACAAGAAGCCCAAAGCTGGTTATGAAACATCCGAGGATGAGTTCTTCCGTACACCGATGGTTTCGAGGCCAAAGACTCCTGCGCGGACCCCTGCTAGGGCCAGATCACCATCAGATACCGGTGCGCCAGAAGCGCAGATGTCGCCAAGCAGGAAGCACAAGCCAGGACATGCTCGTAACTCCTCGACCAACACTATTCTGTTTAGCCCTACGAAAGAGACGATTGACGTGTCACGTCCAGCTTCGCCAGAAAAGCGTCTGAAATTGAGCTCACGCAGCGGGACGGCCACGCCAGGTCGCCTCGACAGACCCTCGTCCGCTGGCACGAAGACGCCCAAGCGTCATCAGCCGATTACTCACGTCAGTCATGCCTCAGCGTCTCGTGCTCGAGCAATCCTGCCTCCTGAGACCGGTCGGAAGACACCCAATTTGTCCAATTTTTTCGCCCTGGAACGCCAGAATCGTACACCTTCTTTCAATGCCATGGCGCTCGACCTGGCTTCCGACCTGGGTGATAACAATAACAATCCCAACTTCGGCAATCTGAACACCATCCCAGCGTCCTTTACAACTCAATTCGAGCTTGCAGCGCGAGCCAGACAAGAAGCGCGCATGGAGCGTAAGGGCAGTGATACCGAATCCGATTCGAATCGCATGAGTAGGATCATGCTCGCCAGGATGACAACATTGGAAGAAGGCTTCCGCGATGTGCTGAAGGAGGTCAAAGGTCTTAGAGTCGGAGATTCGAGCGCGGCTGCTAGTCAGCGTACACACACACCGCCCAACGAACGCAACGACCTAATGAAGAAGAAGGGAAAAGCGAAGAAACGAAACGGCAAGAAAGGTAGCGGGGATGACAAGTTCGGATCGAGCGTATAGACGTTATGTGATCCATTGAAGATTTAAAGTCGAGGTTGCCTTTGCGCACTAGCATGGCTTGCGGTTGGAAGCGGCCCTTTGCGTTGCGTTGCATTGCATTGCTTGCGCTGTTTACAGTAACAGTATATCTGGGTGTGATGATTATGGCCTTTCTTTCGCGAGATACCCCTTAGGGATTTGCGTCTGAGATGCGGCGTTGGCTTTGGCTTGGCTTGGGTTGTATCATTGTCTCGTTGCCGTTGGTCATTCTTGTACAGCATGAGCGTAATGATGAAACATACTCTCTCACCTTCACATGTGACCTTCAGATGTCAAATACTCGGTGCTTGTGAGCTGCAGTGGACATGTGAACCCTCTCTTCTGACATCCGCTGTTTCTAACAACCGAGGTCCCCCGTACAGGCATCGCTCGCAGAATCGCAAGTCTTGCTCCCCCGGATCTGCAGGGCGTCATCGCGGACTTCCAACGCGTCTGATTCGTCCGCCGACGTCGCGTGACATGCTCGAGTTCACATCACCCGCCCACGTCAGGCCAAACTTGCAAACCTCTTGACCGCCTCCACGGTTTCCGACTCGCTACAGCGCCGCTAGGCTGTGAACAATGGGCACAGCGGTGGGCCACATGGCACGCTCGATGACTAGGTTGCCAACATCACGGACGATGTGTGGCAGGTCGAAGCCGGTGTAGTTGCTAGTTTTAGTATCGACGGGTTCTAACCATTCACGCGCCTTCTGGCCTTCTTCTCATGTTGATGGTTACTCCCTCTCACATTATTTCCTACGCCTACACATAACTTCTTTACAGACGCATTACGATCCAGCAGCTATGCTACCGACCACACTCATCCTCGCGTCCTTCGCGCCCTATACATACGCTTTCTCAATACCGCCGTTACCACACCTTAGGTACCTTGGTATCGCCAACGCTCAGAAGCAGCAGCAGCAGCCGCTGCATGATAGTCTCGATGCCTGGATACAGCAGGAAGAGCGGGTAGCGTTGGACAAGCTACTGGCGAACGTCTCGCCAGGTGGGCGCAATGTCGTAGGGCAGGATGTAGCACCAGGCACAGTAGTTGCGAGTCCAAGTCAGGACGGGCCAGACTACTGGTACCAATGTAAGCTGAATCACGCGGCTAGGACACACGACGAGTCTGACGTGAAGCAGGGGTCCGAGATGCTGCGATCACAATGAACACCCTCGTGGACGTGTACGCCGACGATGCATTCTCCTCACGAGGATGGCAACTCTCCGCCATCCTCAATGCATACACGTCGTTGCAGCAGACGATCCAACGCGCACCGAATCCATCAGGGACCTATGGTGATCTCTCAGGGCTCGGCGAGCCGAAATTTGAGATCGATGGCACGCCCTTTACAGGCTCATGGGGACGACCACAGCGAGACGGACCAGCTCTACGTGCTCTGACACTCATACATTATCTACGCGAATACAACTCTTCGCACCCTACGCTATGGACGTCATCCCAAGCAGACGATTTCTTCGCACCCTTCTACGAGGCTAGTATGCCACCTACGAGTGCCATCAAAGTTGATCTCGAGTACGTGAGCCACTACTGGAACCAGTCTAGCTTCGATCTGTGGGAGGAAGTGGAAGGTCTGCACTTCTTCACGCTGATGGTCAGCGCGCGAAGTCTACGTGAGGGAAGCAAGCTTGCGCGTGCTTTCGGCGATCTTGGTGCGGCGGATTGGTACACACTGCAAGCAGGATACATTGATAATTTGCTGTCGAAATTTTGGAACAAGCAAAAGGGCCACCTCGTTGAGACGCTGTGGAGCCAGAGATCTGGACTTGACTGCGGTCTGCTGCTCGGCTCGCTGCATGCCTTACCCGCTGATGGCTCAGACGACGATGCCGTGTATCCGCCGTGGTCAGACGAGATCCTCGTCTCTCTGCTTGCTTTGACACGCGATCAGAAAGACCGCTTCCCTATCAACAGCAGCCCCTGGTCTTCTTCCGACGATGAAGAGGGAGCTGACACAGACGACGAAGAGCCTTTCGAGGGCACAGGTCTCGGCCGTTACCCTGAAGACAAGTACAACGGATACACCACTACACAGCACGGAAATCCCTGGTTCCTCTGCACCTCCAGCGCCGCTGAGGTCCTGTATCGCAGCGCATCTCACATCTCGACATCCTCGAGACTCACCATCTCCGCAACTTCGCTGCCTTTCTATACCGCCCTGCTCGCATCTTCCAGCCTCGATATCAATCAAGGTACATACGGACCCAACGACGCACTGTTTCACTCCACCGTCGAGCGATTAGGTGCTGTCGGCGATCAGTTTTTGAACGTGGTCAGGAGACATGTCGATGCCGAAGGCAGTATGAGCGAGCAGTTCGACAAAGAGACGGGGTTCATGACCGGTGCGAGGGACCTGACATGGAGCTATGGAGCTTTCTTGCAGGCTGTCAGGGCGAGGAAGGCAATGACGAGCGCGTGAGGGGCTGTGAGGGCACGTTCTTGAGTTCAGAGGAATGAGGAATGATGTTATGATTTACGACTGGATGGTGGCTCTGCTCTGGTGAGCTATATTATACCCTCGTTTGAGAACAATGATATCTGTTCTATGCAGCCGAGAGTATAGGTAACGCCTTACTGACAGACTGAAGTTCACATGACGCGTCAGACGCGTGGGCGGCGTCGCTAAGCTTTAGGTGTTTTGATCCTAAGTTAAGGCAGATGCTGAGATACCAGCAGGTCCTGGCAGAAAGCGTTTGACCCAAAACACTGGCTCCCCACCTCGCACCTCCATTTCATCTCACCGTCCCAGGCTGTTACTCAGTTTCCGCAACACCGTGGCTAATGAGATCACAATCTCTCATGATCCTGACCGGCGCGGTCAACCACACATCCGAGCTCGCGACCGATACTGAGCACACCGCATCACTCGACGCCGTGACTGTCGTCATGGCGCATCTGTCCGTACCCCACAGCTCACAGTCTACCGAGTTCGACCAACTCCCAGAAGAGCTCATCGAGGTTATTCTTCACAGCCTCGTACCTTCTCCAGACGAAGCGATCTATGACGTCAAACCGCTACAAGGTCTATCGAAGGTCTCCATCTTCTCCAAGAAGTTTCGCCGCATCGCCGAGTCTCTGCTCCACCTTTTGGTTCCCATATATGTTGGTAGATGTGGCAGGGTGCTCAAGGTACCCATTGAGTCTTGGGCTGATGAGCACATGGTGTGCGGAGTATTGCATTCCCACTGAGGATTGCAACGCAAAGCTCTTCAGAAAAACAATTCAAATCAGCCCTGAGATCGTCCACCACGTCAAGACTATGGTCCTCATACGCGATAATTACAACTTGGGATGCTTTGGCTGGGACTCTGACATTAGCATTGGCAACCGCCAAGTCGAACGAGCAGTCAGATCTGCGTCGTCGCTCGTGAGCTGCTCCAGCTGCTACCCAACATCAACAAGCTGGATCGCAGTCAGCTTCACACGGATGTGTGTTGGAATGTCGTTGTGGATCATTTCGTGACTCTGCGTCGCCAGGTGCCTGTATTTCAGCCACTTGAGGGACTCAAGCTGACGAAGCTCAGCCTTGACTGCAACAACCGCGCCTTGTTCGCTCTCCCGCAGCTGAAGACTCTTCGCCCCAAACATTTGTTGGCTCGAGAAGAAGCTGAAACATGGGCCAAAACTTCTGAGCTGGTTGGCTATTGCTAATGTCTCTGCCCTGGAGGAGCTCGCGCTCGAGGTGCTCCCTTTTTTCTGGTGGAACTACCATGATCTCGATGCGCAGAATCCGCTTTTCCACATGTTTAATGCCATACAGCAATTGGCCACTCTCCGCATTCTGGTTGTTCAGGGAGAACGGACCATCGTGCTTTTGCGTGCTTTCCAAAAGTATATACCGGGTCTGAAGACTCTCGAAATAAGCAGCTCTTGCATCGACTCGCAAGCAAACACTGCCAACATTGGTCAAATGACACTGTTCGAGCGGCCCAAGCCTCTGAAAGACCTTCGGAAGTCTGATGATCTCGAGCATCTTCGAATCAACACCATAGCTCTGCTCACTGAGGTCAGGGTCAGCACGCTTACAGATCCTGAGAAGCTGTTTTGATTTACCCATAATGTCTGGAGCTCTGGTGTCGTGCATCGAGTTGACCTGGCATAGTCGGAGACACTGGAGACTTTGACGCTTGATGTGATGGATGACGAAATGCCACAGAGCCTTACCAAGTTTGTTCTTATCTTACTCGCCGTAGAACTACAGCACGGTATCTCAGCGTTGGAGGCTGTCGAAATCTGTGGGCTTCAAGACGACACCCTAGGCAGCGCTCAAGCACCGAGGAGTCTGCCGTCCGCGCTGGCCGATGGCTTTGTATGCAACGGGATTCAAGTCATTCAGACTCAGGGCAAGCTGTAAAATTCGTCAGTACTATAGTGTCAGCGTTCAGAGCGTCTTCATGTCTGCTCGTGAGGATTTACTGACTGACAAGGAACACTGACGATGGGAGCAATACCGAAGATATATCTGCAGAAGAAGCCCTTGCCGATGAGGACAGCTTCATTGAGGATGGGCACCCTTTGGAAGAAGTGCCTGCGTAAGCGCCAGACACAGCAGGGACGGCCGCAATGACTGATCTGAAGGACAAAGCTGGACAGATAGATGAGAATTTTCGTCTCGAGTTATTTCGTACAAGTATGAATACTCAAGGTTAAAGACAAAGGTTGAGGTAATCTAGGCCAGGCTGTGTCCGTGAAGGGGTATAAGTGAAGATACATTGTTGGTGACTGTCTGCGCCCTCTGATTTCACGTTCGTCTGAGGCCTCTGCTGCCACGGTGAGTGCACACCAGATTCAATTTAGGGTTTGCTGAATCACATTTGACCTCATAGAAGAGAGGTGAAAGGAGAACTCGCAATTAGCGTCGGCATATGAGTCTCCCTGGCACGCCTACCCTCTTTAAATGGAGTCCCTTTCCATGACACTAATTGCACAACAACGACCGAAAACCAAGCTCAACTGAGAATCCATTCGACGCCCTACCTCGATCGACCTACTACCCTTCACCGTCTAGAGCAGCTTCTTGAAGAGCTCATCGAACACATCATCTCGTTTCTTACCACTCAGTCAACTCTTGTCGCAATGTCTGGAACGTCGCGCATGTTTCATCGCATCGCGGAGCCTGCACTCTAAGGAGTAGTCAAAATTACTGTCAGAAAATCGGACAAGAACTGTAAGGTACCGTTTGAGCCGATTCAACCACTTCTGGAGCCGTTTTGGTACCCGGAATTCGATATGCCCCCCGCAGTGGGCTCCAATACTATCGAGTTTGTACGATCTCTTACTGAGCGACCCGAGCTTATTCAATACGTCAAAGTGATTAAGTTGATTCCCTACGACATGCGCCACAGAAATCGTCACCTCCTTGGCTTGTACGGGTCAAAAGGGAAGATCCCGATGGTCATGGACATGGTACAAGCGGCGGTTCGCACCGGAAGGCCAATCGTGGAACAAAAGCTGCAGCGAGCGGTAGATGCACGGAGAAAGGGAGACGAAATCTCTGATACAGTCCAGCGTCTTCTCCGTCTTATATCACATATCGAACAACTTGATTGCTTGCAGTACATCACTGACGTACCGTGGAATAGCATTCTACAGGCACTTCAAGAATCACAGATTAAGTCGTCAATTATGGGCAGCTTCTCCAACCTTCAGCGCACTCGATTTGCCTGCGGTTCACGCCTCTTGTATCAGCTGGAGCCATTGTTCAGAATGCCCACAGAAGAATTACTCGCTACTATATTCAAGGTCTTTAGTCCTACTTGATCGACCACAGCTATCTCCGATCTCGCGTTGCTTTTCGACCTGTCGTTGACCACGCGCGCTTCAATTAGCTCTCTCGACGTATTGCAGAACCAAGATGCCAGGACGTGTTTCCATCGCCGTCAATTATCTTGCACTACAGATCGATGTCCTTCTCCGTGTGCATTCGATATCAAGAATTTCGCTTCAGACTCTGGCTGCAATCCCACCAACAAGGGATAAATACGGCTCGATGTCTGCTGGTTGCAGAGCAGATATGTCGCAAATCCGGGCCAGACCTAGCAGGAAATTTGCGAATTCTTACTCATCTCGAGCAGAAGCTCCCGGAAAAAGACTGGCGCGCTATCAGAAGTTATACTGAGCCCCGGTAGAAATCAATCTCGTCATGGCCTCGTGTCATTGGTGTAATCATGTGACAACAAATGCTCCGGATTCGATGAATTTGAGCAATTGTGGAGTATCTATCCATTGTAACCACATTCATAGTCTACTGTTTTCGCTCGCTTTGTACGTCTCGCAGATTATTTAGTCTTGCGTTGGTGTCTTAGGAACGCAGGGTCTGCTTGTTGTCACGCTTGTTGTGATCAATTTGGACAACTTCTTGCGTAGCTCCGCGTCATCCTTCTCTAGCTGAACAGTGCGTGCCTGAGTGCTGATGAGCTTCATCTTTAGCTCCTCAATCTCGACCTTGCTGGCTGCGAACTTCTCGATCCGATCCAAAGTCGACTTGACTCGAATGGCTTCACTCTTCGACCGTGGAAGAAACCACTAATCTAATCACTTTTGAACCTCTCCGTCCTTAATCACACACCCACACGAGCGTAACTTCCTGCCCCAACCCCTTACTCATCCCATACATCATCAGCGGCCCTATCAACTCTTGTAACACATCACCCAGCCTAACACCCTCCTCCCTCTCCACCTTGACCGAGAAGCGCTTCACACCTCCATAGTCTCTGTATCTCACTCCTGCATACAGCAAATCCCATTGCACACCTCCCAGACAATACACCGTCACTGCCGTCGTCTTGATCGCTAAGTACTCGACCCAACTCTCATTTTCTTCCCCATTCACAAGCTCGTATAAGTCGTAATATGGTATATTGGTCTGCAAACAGATGTCCGTCTTCCCTACCGCCAGCGAATCATAACCATCGACCAGCCTTGTCGCAAACTTTGCAAAAAGCGGATGGAGATAAGGTGTCAGAGTGTCGAGGACATGACTCCGCGCGCCCTCGCGCCAGTAGTAGTAGCTGTCTTCCGACTTTAGCTGCCTGGGCGTGGCGGCTTCGTGCGCAAGGTACTCGGCGGCTTCAGCGGTGACTTCTTGTGGCAGCTGTTGGCTGCTGGAAGAGCGTTTGTAACGGGGCCCGTCAGGAAGTGGGCGAAGTTGCGGCGGCAGGTTTGCTTTGAGGAGGGTTTTAAAGTGAAGTGAGACGTGGAGGGCACGATTGATGTCGTAGGCTGAAAGAAAGGAGATGATTTGGACGAGCAGTTCGGGAATCTGCCATATTCGATGCATTGCTGCAGTTCCGAATACTTGGAAAATCACGCGATGCGAATGGCTGGGTATCCAGACTCTTAATACCAGTTACCTTTGGCCTCGCGCTGATGGCGAGACGTGTCGCGGGCGCTCACGTCAGCGTCCAAGTATTCGTCGAACCACCCATGTGGTAAGACTGGTGTCGTGAAGCTCAGTAAGCGCTTGCATCGCTTGGCTGTCGAAGTATTTTCTCTTTTGGTGGGAAGCGCTAAAGTGCTATGCACATCGACACTCTCATACCAGGGATGGACGTTGGTACGGATGCATGTACTCGATCACACAAATAAGATTGGGGTATACCTAAGCAGCTCCTGAAGCACCGTATGCGCCGTGCCCTTTGACGCCGATCAAACAACAAACGATTACCAGTTCCACGTACGGCTGGCGGCAGAGAAGACAGGCGGTTTCCAGATGAGTCGTTCTGGGTCGAGGCTCCTCTTGCCCTTCAGCTTTTCCTTCGCTTTCTGCCGCTCCCTTTGTTCGAGCACGGCATCCGTTAAGACAATGACGTGCTGGTTTTTACTGTAGCGCAGCATATTGAGATTCTGCAGCGTGTGCAAAACATCGTTCGTCATCATCGCTGTTGCTGCGCCGAGATCGTCGATGTTTGCCTCAATCCGGCCGTCCATCAGAAGGTCTACGATGATTTCCTGCCAGTATGCCCGGTAGCCCAGCAGACCCAGATCTGAAAGCGGCTTCTCAGGCGACCCAAGCTTACCCTCCCGCTTGGACAGTATGTACGAGAAGTCGATTAGTAGCTTTCCGAACCCCTTTCGTTGGTATTGCGGGAGGGTCAAGATACAGGCCACATTGTAGCCGTCAGCAGATTCCTTCTCTTTGCTGAAGTAGCCAACAAGGTGGCAGCCATGTTCGTCCCTAGTGCACATACAGTAGAAAAGGAAAGGGTCAACGTCGTAATAGAGCGTCTTATGATCCAGGAACAGTTTCGAGAGCAGACAAAGGTTTCGACACCACGTCCGCTGCCGCCTGCCATCAATCTCGAAGAACGATACATAGTCGTCGCGGTAGATCTCGTTGCCGGGTGGGTGCAGAAGCGTGCACTTGGCGCGATGGCGCTCGAACTGTGTCTGTTCGCCGTAGTATGAGAGACAGAACTCGCAGATATAGACGACGTCTGAGTCCACGAAGTCGATGGGGTAAGGAGAGAAGTACCAGGGTTCGATCTCGAACTTTCCCATCTGTACTTTCTCAAGGTTGCGGACTCGGGAGATCTCGGTCTGGTTCTGTGTCATCGAACCTGACGTGCGAAGCTTCTCAATCTCGTCTTCACGTGAGTAATTCTGGTCTGATACAGCTTTGGCTGCTGCGGCGGCGTCCTGGACGTCCACCAGGTCCATCTCCTCGTCTTCGGGCTTGGGCGTGCCATCTGTGGCTTCACTGGTGACCAGCACGTCCTGGTTCTCTTTTCCGCTTGCTTTTGACGGTCGCTGTGCCTTACCAGGGATTTTACTAGATGTTGATTCGGGTGTGCCTGATACCTCGCGGTCCAGCTTGCTCCGGGATCTCTTCAGGCTCTTCTGGTCCGACTTGGAAGGTGCTTTGTCTGTCTTAGAAGTACCGCTTTTCTTCTTGTCGCTCTTCTCGGGCGCAGGCCACTCGACTTCTCGCAATAGATCGATGCGATCTGCTGCAATCCACTCGTCGAGACGCTTATTGAAGTCTTCATAATGCACGTAGAACTTCGTCTGACCCTGACGAGTCTGGATCGACAGTAGCTCCGCTTTGCGCTTCTCGCCTTCCTATGCAGCGTTAGTCTTGATTTCGTGTATGCTGCTCTATTGAGATATGGTGTTCTGATGTTCTCCGAGGCGCATTCGGCGCTCTGCGCGAACTTCATTACACGGCGGCCTCACCTTTTCAACCCATGCTTTCACTCCAACCCTGCACGCAGCGCATCAGTATGCATCTCGGAATATTGAGCGTTGGTGTCGCACGTACCTAAGCTGTGCTAGTGTGGCAAATCCTGTTTCTACCGGCACCGGCGTGCCGGTAGGCTCATGCGAATTCTCTCGAGGCGCCATGGGTATGCGATAACGCCTTGTGATTACCGTAGGTGTTGAATCCGGTGGTGGATGATAAGGTTGTGATGCAATTCTGGTGTCGCGACGCCTTTGTCGGCGTCGGGCAGGGGTTCGTCAATGCTAGGCTCGATTTGCAGGCGGTGCTGGCACTAGCGCGACCGGTTCGATCAAAAGTTCCTGCGGGGACTCGAACATTCAAACGCATCAATCTCGACGACCAGCGGAAGGAGGACATTGCACACCGCTATGCTGCGCAGGTGACATCGATATGGCACCAGAGCTCAGTTCGAATTGGAAGAGGCTGCAGGCCCAACTCCAGGCTTCAAAACCCGCGACACCCTCGAAGCCTCAGACTTCCACCGAAGACCACACATCATTGAAGCGCAAGCGATCTCTCAAGCCCAGTGACAATCCTGCGAAGAAGGAAGGGGCAAACCCCACATTCAACAAGTCCCCTGCATCAAGGAAACGACAGAAGATGGAGGAACCTACGTCCATAGGCGCATCGATCAAGCAGCACAACGTCAAGACGCTCTCTCGCAGTGTCTCGACCCCCCAGCTGAAGCGCATACCACTCATCACGTCTGAGAAGGATGCTGCAGTCGCCGACGACATTCTCACACCACACCCTGACTTCCCCGACATCGAGAACGAGGGTGTCTCCGAGACGGCGCTTCCAGGCAAATACGTCGCACTTGACTGCGAGATGGTCGGCGTAGGCCCAGAACCCAATCGCGACTCAGCATTGGCTCGAGTGTCACTGGTCAACTACCACGGCCACCAGGTCTACGATTCCTATGTCCAAATGCCTCCCAAAGTCGAAGTCACCGACTACCGCACAGCCGTTTCCGGCATCGAACCGAAGCACCTGCGAAAAGACGTCGCACGTACATTCGAAGAGGTGCGCAGCGATCTTAAGATCCTGCTGGGTGGACGCATACTTGTCGGTCACGCTGTGAAGAACGACTTGGATGTCTTGATTCTAAAGCACGACAAGCGCCTGATCCGCGACACCTCGAAGTTCTCGAAGTTCCGTCAGCTGGCAACAAAGGCGGGATGGACCCCAGGACTCAAGATGCTGACGAAGAAACTGCTTGGTGTGGAGATCCAGACAGGCGCGCATAGCTCGGTCGAAGACGCAAGGGCTACTATGGCTCTGTTCCGGCTTGAGAAGGACGAGTTCGAGACGGAAATCCGCCAGAAGTACGGCAATGTCAGGATGCCGACAGCAGCACCGGAGGTCGAGGCTGACGCAGAAGGAGAAGAGAAAAAGAAGCGCAATAGGAAGAAGAGCAAAAAGAAGAAGAAGCACTAGGCTATGGCGGGGGCTTGGTGCACGCGAAGGCAGGGAAATGCTGAGTTTTGTATAGAAGAATACCCCAAAAAGTTGGCGGACATGATCATGCATTTGTTGGCGTTACTGGCGATAGTATCTGCACACTTATTGTACGGCAGACATGATAACTTGGATTAGTTGTATCATACCATTTATGGCTCTGGATGAATCTATGATGCAATTCGGAAAGAACAACAAACCCATGATATCTTACCCACTAATTGCGGCCCCAAACAGCCACCCAAGCATCGCTCGAACCATTCGTGCCTGAAACGGTTCCTGGTTTGAGTGCTTACCATCTTGAAACCCGAGACCTCCTACACACGTGATCGCGCTCTCCCTATATGACTTCTGCTATTCCCATCGCCACAACAACAACAAGACTTCCTGCGCAATGTCGCTCCTCAACCAGGCCTCTGATATCACCTACAATCCGCGAAACACGAAATGGATAGCGCCCCTACTGTTAGTCGCAGATGCCGGGCTCTGCAGCGTCATCATTGAGAAAGTTGCTTGTACGCGCCGAACACGTGTTCCCCGAACCATTCCACGAACTAACATATATCAACAGACACTGAAATCGACTGGAGGGCATACATGCAGCAGATTGAGATCTATCTCAAAGGCGAAAGAGACTACAAAAAGATTGTTGGCGGCACAGGCCCGCTCGTGTATCCCGGCGCGCATGTCTGGATCTACAAACAACTGTACCACCTCACGGATCAAGGCGGAGACATTCAGAGAGCGCAGTATATTTTCGCGCTGGTCTATCTCGCGACGCTGGCGATTGTTTTCCAATGCTATCGGAAAGCTAAGGTATGTCTCCTCAATCTTCACAAGAGAAAAGGGAATGGAGATGTTGACGTTGACAGGTTCCGCCTTACGTCTTCCCGCTGCTCATCCTTTCAAAGCGATTGCACAGTATTTTCATGCTCCGATGCTTTAATGACTGTTTTGCGGTGTTGGGCCTGTGGGCTGCGATCTACTGCTACCAACGTAATCAGTGGCATTTGGGAAGTTTCTTCTACACCACGGGGTTGAATGTTAAGATGAGCTTGCTGTTACCGCTGCCGGCTATGGGGCTCTTAATGTTCCAGGCACTGGGGAGTAGGGAGACGATTACGCAGGTGATGATCATATTCCAGGTCTCAGTAAGTTCTGGCCTGGGAAAGTGACTGCATTTACTGATTGAAACTAGATTCTGTTTGGATATCCGTTCAGGAAGCAGAGCTTCAGCTATTTTGGACGCGCATTCGAGTTCACTAGAGCTTTCTTCTACAAGTGGACTGTTAATTGGCGCTTTGTATCTGAAGAGACATTCTTGTCCAAACCCTTCGCGCTTGGCCTTTTGGCTGCGCATGCTGGCCTGCTACTGTTCTTCGCCTACACGCGCTGGATCAAGCCTTCCAAGCGCACGCCTCGCCAGTTCCTCAAGCTACTGATGCCCGCCCAGGAACCCAGGGACCAGGACCTTATGTCCAAGAGGATTACACCGGATTTCATCATGACCGTCATTCTCACTGCAACCGCTGTCGGCATGCTCTGCGCCAGATCGCTCCACTACCAGTTCTACGCATACATTGCATGGACCACGCCCTTCCTCGCGTGGAAAGCAGGTTTCCACCCCATTGCTCAGTATGCACTTTGGGCGGCACAAGAATGGGCGTGGAACGTGTACCCAAGCACACCCCTCAGCTCGGCTACCGTTGTAGGGACATTGGCCGTTACGATTGTCGGCGTCTGGTGGGGAACGCGCAACGAGTTTGTAGGCGCGACGAAGGGAATTATCGAAGAAGACCATGAGCACAAAGAGTAGACTCACTCCTCGTCCGAATCAGAAGGCGGCATCTTGCCCACGGTCGACTCTTCCTCGTCGCTGTCCTCGTAGGCGGGCTTCTTGACGAACTCCTTGGGCCTGCATAATTAGCATACCATACATATACCCAGTATGTTCCACATACCAATACACCATCTTTCTCCACGCCTTCTCATCTCTCACCACGTTCACAATCTCCCCATCGAGCTTGTTGTCCCGCTCCGCCAGCGCAGATGTATCCACGACTACATAGCTGCCGCGCTTGATCCAGACTGTAGAGCGGAACTTTGCCTCGAGCTCTGCGAGAACAGTTTTTCCGTTGGGCAGGTCGGCGCTGTACAGGTTCTTGCCCTCTGCTTTCACGATGCGCGCAATGAGGTGTGCATCTGGCAGGACGTCTGGCGGAGTGATGGTGTCTTCGATTGTGGCGAGCACTTGGCGCTTTGGGCGACCCATGTTGACAGTGGCGTACTGGTGTGGAGTCGTTGAGGTGTTGGTCTGATATTGGACTTTGCGCGCGTAACTGGACAACAACTTTGGTGGGGTGAGCGTCTGCGGTGTAGAAAGCGCCGCGGAGGTGCTTAAAGGCTCAGACTAGGTAGTTTTCCCCGCTAGGACCTCGCACTGTGGTGACCTTGGAGAAATCGTAGAAGCCGAACACAGCAAATTCGTAAGACAGCGATGCATGGAGAACATGATGAGCTGCATCTGTGCAGATTTCTAGAGAGCTTCTGTCAGACGCTGAAGCCTAGACAATGCTCAGCCCAGTTGCACTGCTGATTGCCATTTGCGCCGGCTTCTTCTCGGGTTCACAACCTCGCACTGAACTTACCACATGTGGAAAAGTTTCCGCCGCCCTTCTGGTCTTTGGCCGCCCTTATTATAGTGCAATGATATCTCAGACGCGTCAATTATACCATGGATATGCTTCTGTTTTGGTAATGGGAAGAGCAATGCCGTGGTAGCATGCACATTTTGCTGTGTCAGAGGTACCGTAGAGAGACGCAATGGAGGTCTATCGTACCGGTATGTCTGAGCGCGATCAAACTCTGAAGTATGGCTGGTTGGTTTAGTTGACAACTTTGCAACTTTACACCTTCTCCGCATGCTAGAAAACTGGTTTCATTAGTGCGACACCTCAGCCTCAGCTCCGCATTACTGCTGATAAGTGGTCTAGGTTTATCAGCGACGACACTCGTGGCCGTCGGACTTGCCCTTCACAGTTATGGTCGACTTCCCTTTGCAGCAGCGGCCCCACATATCGTGGCCCACGCGCTTGACCTATAATTCGCACTTCTGGTCTGGTAAAGACTCTCTCTCAGCAATCTCTGGAGCACGAAGTGCTTCACAGTCCCGTTGAAGTGAGGACAACTCGTCGTGGACTTGATCTTGACAGCACAATGGTCTCCTCCAGCCTCCATGGCATGCTCGACATCCAATCCATTGCTCCCACGAACCCCGGCCCCACATACCAAAAGAGTGGCAAGCAGCCTCACATTGGGAGGCTGCCAGACGTGGAACTCCAACCGATTGAACCTGGCAAGAGCAGCGACGACGCCTACTTTGACCAAGAACCCAAGACCGGGATACAGATACCTAAAACACCCAACACCCTCGAGGCAAGTTGCCCTCCTACGCCTACACAAGATGAGGCAGTTGGCCTGGTACAGACGTGGAATAATCCGCCGATAAATAAGTGGAGGATCCTGTGCTGTTGTCTGATGTACTTTGGCAACGGACTTAATGATGCTGGTAGGCCCTCACGACGATACACACGGCCTGCATGCTGACCATCTCCAGTCGTCGGTGCTTTGATTCCGTACATGGAAGCGTACTACCACAATTCCCACACAATAATGTCGCTTGTTTTCGTAGGCAATGCCGTGGGCTTTATCGCCGCTGCACCTCTAGCGACATGGGTACTCTCCAAAATGGGTAGGGCGAGGGCTTTGATCTATTCACAGGCGTTTTTGATCGCTGCATATACCATGATTGTCTGCACGCCTCCCTTCCCTGTTGTTATCGTTGCGTAAGTGAACACTCCTCAAGTACACTCCATACTAACCGGCCATAGCTTCTTCTTCAACGGCTACGGTGCAGCCACTAGCCTAGCTCTCAACAACGTCTTCTGCGCAAACATCCAGCCCTCGAGCGCCGTCTTGGGCTCAGCACACGGTAGCTACGGTATCGGTGGAACCATTGCCCCCATCATCGGAACGGCGATGGTCTCGCAAGGCATTCTCTGGTCACGCTTCCACTTCCTCTTGCTCGGATTGCAGTTCTGCTGCGTTGGCTTCGCAGCATGGGCATTCCACAACTATGAAGAGGATTCTTCTGCTACCTTGCTTACGGCTCTTGAGATCACCGCCAGTCGGCAGGGTCAGTCTCTATCTAAGATGAAGGAGCTGAAGCTCGCGCTGCAGAACAAGGTTACCATCTTCGGGGCTTTATTCATCGCTTTCTACCAAGGTGCTGAAGTGTCCGTTAGCTCGTGGATCATCTCGTACCTTATCAACTACCGAGACGGGGACCCAAAGAAGGTCGGGTATGTCACAGCCGGATTTTGGGTGAGCCGATGAAGTATCCTGTGCTCACTATATAGCTTACACCGCACAGGCTGGTATCACCATTGGGCGGTTCGTCCTTACTCACGCTGCACCCAGATTTGGCGAGAAGAACTATGTCATCGGCCTTACACTCGGTGCTGTGGCTCTGCAGCTGATGGCCTGGTTGATTCCTAATGTCATTGGCAACGCTGTGGCTGTTTCGTTGCTGGGCTTGTTGCTCGGACCCGTCTACCCATGCGCGCAGACAATCTTCTCGCGCCTCGTGCCTCGCCACCTGCAAACGACAGCTATTGGCTTCATCGGCTCTGCGGGCAGTTCAGGAGGTGCAGTTGCTCCCTTCACAACTGGTTTCTTGGCGCAAGCTGTTGGTACGTGGGCAATCCACCCGGTTGCGCTTGGGTTGTATGGTGCAATGCTTTTGTGTTGGTTTGCATTACCCCGAGTCAACAAGAGGACTGAGTAGAGGTGCGAAAGCAACGGAGTCGGAGATGGAGGTTCGTGGCACCCATGACGCACGTTGTGGGTGTGGATCCTAAATCATCATGACATCACACATCGCAAAGTCGCAACACTCGGGATCCGAATCACAAGTACACAAAAGCGCTCTCACGACCCTCAATATCGACCCTTAAGAATACTTACAATCGCTCGCAACCACTCCAACACTTACCGAAAACAACAGCCGCCAACACCTCCAACATGTCGGCAACACAAGCCATCCAGGTCCTCACCCTCTCCACCGCGCTCTTCACATCCGGCGGCATCGCAGCCCTCTCCGCCTTCGATATCCCGCTCATCCGCTCACAACCCGCGTCCCGCTCGCTGCCCATGCTACGGTGGCTGTTCAGCCGTGGCTCGCACACAGCGCCGACGGGCATCATGGTCTCTTCAGCGGGCTTCCTGTACCTAGCCTACGCTGCGCTGCCATCAACTGCACAAACACTAGGCGATATACTTGTCCGTATCGTCAAGGGCAGACCGGGCCTGTATCTGGCCGCGAGCGCGCTGTCGTTCTCCGCGGCATTGTTCACGAGCGTCGCCATGATCCCGACCAACTTCGCGCTCATCCAGAAGAACGAGAATCTAGGCGGGAGCCATAGTGCGGCGTCGAGCCAGTACCGTGAGGAGATAGGCGCGCCGCCGAGGAGCGCCGAGGAGAGCGTCAATGGCAAGGACGATGTTAGTCAGTGGACTGACGTGAGCGATCCGCAGCGCAAGACGAAGAGGGAGAGCACGGAGCAAGAGGACGAGGAGGTCCGGGGGCTGCTGACCAAGTTTGAGATGCTGAATTATGTCCGCGCGGGGCTGATAGGTGCGGGAGGTGTCGTGGGGCTTGTTGCCGCGCTGGCTTGAGCGTTGAGGCTGTTGCACGAGAGCCTTCAGCAGAGGACGGAGAGATTGTGGCATCGCAAGAGGTTAGCATGATGGACTTGTAGATTGTAATACCACATCGAGTCGACACCAACGCTCTAACAAGCTCTACGCTGTAGAAAGGTCAATCGAAGCTCTTACAGTCAAACGTGATAAACCAAGTGCAGCAAGCAGGCAGTGCACCCGAGGATCTGAGCGAGAAGCAAGCCTCGCTATGACAGGCGCTCACGTGAACTCGCGACTCTGCCTCAACTCTCTATTTTACGTAGAATATATTTCTAATAACTGAGTAGTTTCTCACCAAAGAACAAGCGCGCCCTCGGGCGTATCCCTCCGCTTGGTGTAGTTGGTTTATCACGTTCGACTGTAATAGCTTCATTGTTATCGAAAGGTCCCTAGTTCGATTCTGGGAGCGGAGAAAACCACTTTTTTGCGCCCGTCGCCGCCTCCACAGACTCACGTTTGCAGGCCGCGCTGGTGCGCAATGACGATGGAAGGTTTATTTATGCAAGTCGGTGGCCCAGGGCTAGATGTTCAATCATGTGTATTGCTAGTCAGGCAGTGGGAATTAAGATTTTTTTTGGAAGAATAGAACAGGATGCATAGGTGTATATAATACTGTCTAGAATAGAGCGACGGCCGCTGCGGCGATGAAAAGGATATGGAAGGTCTATGCAAGTCGCGCAGGGCTAAAAGTTCATCATGTCTGTCGGTAGTCAGCCATGTATCGGGCATATCAGGAGCGGAGCGGAGCTTACCACGGCCAAAAAGCGCCCGCTTGGTCCAGTCCATGGCCAGCAGGACGCGGGTGCGCAGGCTGACCGACTGTGCGAAATAGACGCTTCGCCACAGGTAGACGGCCAGCAGGCCGCCGCTGAGGCCGTAGCCGTTCCAGTCGAAAATGGCCGCGTTGCCAATGTAGGCCAGGCTGCCGAGGTGCTTGTACTCGAAGGCCTTGTACACGGCGTCGTCAATGTCGCCGTAGTCGACGTCGTTGAGCGCCATGCCCGGCGCCGCGTGCGCAATCTTGTTGAACTTGCGCCCCAGGTACTGGCCCTGCTGGTGCGCGCGCTGCGCCGTGGCGGGCAGCGACGTCAGCTTCGAGTCGATCTGGAACAGCAGCTCGCGCAGCTCGCCGAAATCGAGGGTGCCGGACTTGTCCTTGTCGTAGGCTTCGAACAGCTTGTCGAGGCGTCGCAGGTGGTTCGCGGCCTGCGGGAAGCGCTGCTTGACGCGCTTGGCGACGCCGCGCCAGTCGGCGTAGGAAATCTGCAGCTTCTCCGGGTCCTTGCCCTTCTCCCAGGCGGTGGTGCGGAGGAAGTTGACAATGTGGTCCGAGACGTTGTTCTGGACGGTTGCGCAGTCGCCGATGGCGTAGACGTCGCCGAGGGGCGAGCCGCTGAGGCGGAGGTGCGTGTCGGTCTCGAGGGCGTGCTTGTTGTTCTGTCCGTCGAGCTGTGCGGCAAGCTTCTTGCAAAAGTCCGTCTGCGCCACGCCCGTCGACCAGAGACAGAAGCCCATGGGTATCTCCTTGGTCACTACCTTTGCATTCTCGCCGTCGCCCTTCTGCGAGTACAGAATCCTGTCCGGCAGAACCTCCTTCACGCGAGCGTTTGTCTGGATGTCAACCGAATCGTGGGCGAATCGCGTCTCGGCGTACTGCGACAGGGCCTCGTCGTACGTGTTGAGGATGTGGCTGCGGGACTGGATGACGTGGACGGAGATCTCGTTGCGCAGGATTCGCGGGTAGTGCTTGCACAGGTCCTCGTTGAGCATGTCGAACAGTTCAGCCGCAAACTCAACACCCGTCGGCCCGCCACCGCAGATGACAAAGGACAACAGCCTCCTGCGCTCCTCGTCACTCGTGGTGGGCAAGCACGCGGTTTCCAGGTTCCGCACCACAGCGTTGCGGATCAGCCGTGCGTCACTGATGTCCTTGAGGAAGTGGCAGTTCTCGAGCCCCTTGACGCCGTGGGGGTTCGTGACGGAGCCCACGCCAACAACCAGCTTGTCGTAGGGGACGTAGAAGCGGCTCTCCTTGCCATTGGCGCCAATGGACGAGCACTCGATGAGCTTCTCGGAAAAGTGGACGTCCTCGGCCTTGGCCTTGAGGAAATGGCCGCGCACCCTCCGGACGATGCGCCTGACAGGCTCGACCAACGACCTCAGCTCCAGCGTGCCGACGGTCGCGGACGGCAGCATGGGCGTGAACAGGAACGTGTTCGACGGCGAGATGACGGTGACGTGGTACTCGTCCGGATTCAGCGTCTTGAGCAGCGCGACGCTTCCCCAGCCGGTGCCCAGGATGACGAGTTTGGGCTTGTGCTTGACGGCCCTGTTCTCGGGGCAATCGTCGTCGTCGACGAAATGGTCTGCAATGGGCAGGTTCTTGGGCCCGCCGCGCCGCGGGTTCAGCGCCAGCTCCGACACGGGGATGTCGACCGTGTCCGGCTCCTCCTTGTACGTGGTGGCGTCGTAGATGAAGAAGCCGACGACGAGGCCACCGCTAATGGCCACGAAGACGCCCAGCCACGCCGCGGTGCGCCACGCGTAGCGGGCGAGCCGCGAGGTCGGCGCTGGGAGCGGCTTTGTGGAGATGGAGCGCGCGAGGTCTCTGTTCAGGCGCGGGCTCCTGAGCGCTGCCGAGCCCAGCAGCTGCGCGCGTTTTGCCGAGGACTCGGGATTGCCATTGCCTGTGAAGAAGGTGCGGTTCTGCGAGAGGGCGGATCGGGGCAGCCGTCTGCACAGCGGTGACGCTCTGGAGGGAATGTGAGAGGCGCGCGACAGCGATGCTGCTTGTCGCGGGAGCATTGCGGCGGCCGGAGGGGCTGGAGCTGTCCGGGCAGGGCAGGCAGCTGAGGCAGGTGTCGAGGGGATGCAGTGGGGGTAGCAATTGGTTCAATCTAGATGCCGGATCCAACGCACATGGCACAAGATGGGGTCAAAGCGAGCGTTGCGTGAGAACGGTCTCTTCCGAGTCCGAGGCGAGAGCTCGAGGCAGAATTGTTGATGTCGCCGCGTGTTGACGTCAGCGGATCCGGGCTAGCCAAACGGCCATGTAGGAGAAGCTCGACGCTACGGCTCGGTGCCGGCACCTGTGCTGCTTGTCTAGCTCTTCCGCAAGCTTCCATCTGGCTTAGCTGCGGCTCGCGAGGGACAGCAGAGACTCGCGCACGCACGCATGTGTATCAGGTTGAGGTTCTTTCTTTCACAGTGACAGATGCGTCGGTCAGTCGAGGGATGCGCTCGTGGATTACACGCGCGGCGCAGATGCAATCTCGACCAACTGATGCTATTGTACAACCCCCCGCTCGCTATGCTCTTGTATACACTGCACCGCACAGGCCGCGCTAGCACGACCACACACCCACGGTGCCGTCCTTTCTGCCCTCGACCAAGTAGCCGTCCTTGATCCTGACGCGCTCAATGACGCTGCGCTTGCCCCCGTCCGCAGCCGCGCCAGGCCCGCAGTTCCAGTGCCGCCCGTCCGTCTTGTCGTACACCTTGACCACGTCGTCGCCGGCGGCAGACACGATGCGGCGCGCGTCGAACATCATGCTGGACACGGGGTTGTCGTAGGCGTAGGCGTCGTAGATGGATCCCGTGCGGAGGTCCCATATCTGGAGTCACTTGTCAGCAGACGTCTTTCGGCTTGGGGCGAATGAACAGTGGCTTACGCGAATGCTCCTGTCCGCGCTCGCGGTGACGAGGTGCACGTCGTCAAACTGCAGGGCCGTGACGGGCCCCGTGTGGCCAACCAGACTGCGGTGCACCTGCCCGCTCCTCAGATCCCACAGACGGACCATGCCGTCGGCGGTGCCGCAAGCCAGCGCGGCATCAAAGACCTGGATGGCGCCGACAAAGTCGGCAGACGAGTCGACTGTGCGGCCCGTGCCGCGCCACTGGCCGCTGTTGGTCGTGTCGGTGGCCGAGGCCTGCGCGGCGGCCCACAGCACGTCGAGCGTCTGCACGCAGCGGCCCTTGACGAGGTCCCACTGGCGCAGCGTCTTGTCCGCGGAGCCCGAGACGAGGGTGTCGCCGCGGAAGTGGAGGGCGGTGACCTCGTCGACGTGCGACTCGAGCGAGAACAGGGGGCAGTCCTGCATGATGGTCGGCGGCGGCGGCGGCGGTGCGTCGGCGGCGTTTTCAAAGGCGAGGCCGTCCTCGTCTTCTTCGCCGTCGCCGTCGCCGTCGCCGTCGCCGTGTTTGTGTATCCGGTTGTCGAGGGGTGCGTATTCGGCTCTGCTGAGGTCCCAGAGGCGGATGGTGGCGTCCATGGAGCCTGTCGCGACCACATTCTCCTCGACCTGCAGACAGCGCACCGATGACAGGTGGCCCTCGAGCATGCCGATGCAGCGGCCGGCGTTCAGGTCCCACACGCGCACGGTGTCGTCCAGCGAGGCGGTGACGAGGGTCCCCCACGGGGCGTCAAAGTCCAGCGC
Source organism: Didymella exigua CBS 183.55 (assembly GCF_010094145.1). Classification (NCBI taxonomy): domain Eukaryota; kingdom Fungi; phylum Ascomycota; class Dothideomycetes; order Pleosporales; family Didymellaceae; genus Didymella; species Didymella exigua. The sequence continues at coordinate 356,254 of NW_022984789.1, forward strand.
GGTGATGGTGTCGTTGTGGGCGGGCAGCTCCTTGATGTTGGAGCCCGGCTCGAGATGCTCGTGCAGGATGGGCATGGAGATGCGGCGTACGGGCCGCTTGGCGTGCTTCTTCGACTTGGGGCTCGGCAGCTTCTGGTAGATGGACTCGGACATGAAGCGGTCGTCGGCCTCGGCGTCGTCGCCGGCGGCGGCCGCGGCGGCCGAGGGCGGCGCGGGCGCCTTGGGCGCCAGCGCGGCGGCGTCGTCGAGCTCCTCCTGCAGGTCCTCGATGCGGTTGTCGAGGCCCAGCAGGTCCTGCTCGAGGTCGGCCTCCTCCATCTCCAGGGCGGCCAGGCGGTCGAGCGTCAGCTTGCGCAGGGTGTTGAGGTTGGCAATCTTGTTGTCCATCTCGCGGATCTCGGCGACGCACATGTGCTTGCGCACGCCCATCATCTCCAGGCGGTGGCCCGTGGCGTGCTTCTGGCTGCGCAGCTTCTGCATGGACGGCGGGCCGTCGGCGAGCAGGCGCTGGCCGCGCGCATTGAGGGCGGGCGGGGGATTGTGGGCGGGGTCGTCGGGCAGCGAGGCCTGGAAGCCCTGGAACAGCGAAAAGTCGTTTGCGTCCTCGGGGATGTTGTGCAGCAGGTCGTCGGGGATGTAGGCGAGGGCGCGCTGCTGGATCTCGGGGACGGAGATGCGCGAGCGCACAATCTCGCGCGGGGTGGTGTTGGCAAAGGAGAAGACGGAGCGCTGCAGCATCGGCCGACGGATCTCGCGGTGCAGCTCGCCGAGGGCGTTCTGGTAGTGCTGCGCGACGCCCTCGGTGCCCATGAGGCTGCTGGCCGTCGCCGTGACCTTGCGGCCAAACGCCTGCAGCTGGCGCGTGTCGGGCAGGCCATCGACGAGGCCCGCGTCGTCATGCTCGTGCTCGGGCGCGACCAGGGGCCGCGGGCTCGTCGACCTGCCACGGCCGGGCGACCCACGCGCGGCGGGCGGCATGTGGGCAGAGAGGCGAGGCGGAAGCGGAGGGAGAGGCGGAAGCGGAGGGAGAGGCGGCGGCGGCGGCGGCAACGGCTCAGTGCATTGCAGGATCGTGTCGTGTCGTGTCGTGTCGTGTCGTGTCGTGTCGGCCGTCGTCCTTTGTCGGGTGCGTCTTCTGCGGCGGGTGCGTCTTCCTGCGGGGGGTGCGTCTGCTGCGTCGGGTGCGTCTGCTGCGTCGGGTGCAGAGCGGCGTGTACGGTCTGGTGCAGAATGGCGTCTGGGATGGCGCGCTCAGACTCTCCCTCCCCGGTGGAGCTGGTGGAGCTGGCCCGGCACGTCATCCCCACGCCGACCCTCGGACATTTAGGTGTTAGCTGCTTCGCACCGCCAGCTGCAGTCATGTCCTCGGCCGCGCGCTTCTTCCGCGCCCTCGAACACGCCGAAGCCAGGACGCAGTTGCTGAACCCCGTCGTCGTCTCCCTCGCCCTCTACCAGTTCTCTGTCATCCTCGACACGCGATGGACGCAGCAATTGACCTCTCCGACGCCTCCAAGGCCCTCGACCTCGCCAACATCCGCTTCCAGCTCATGTACTTTGCCCGTCCCACCCATTGCTCCCCTCCTCTCCCCTCCCCTCCTCTCCGCTCCCCTCCTCTCCTGATCCCCTGCTCCCCTCTCCCCTGCTCTCCTGATCCCCTGCTCTCCTGATCCCCTGCCACCCTGCTCCCCTGCTAACGCGCCCCTCCAGCCGGCTCGAAGACACAATAACCTTCCACCTCATCGAACGCGTGCAGTTCCCGCTCAACGCGACAATCTACACCCCCGACGCCCTGCCCATCGGGGAGCCCGGCCTCTCGCTGCTCGACTGGATGCTGCGCGAGCAGGAGCGCCTGCAGTCGCTCGTGCGCCGCTACCAGTCGCCCGACGAGTACCCCTTCTTCCCAGACGTCCTGCAGCCGCCCATCCTCAAGCCGCTGCACTACCCGCGCATCCTGCACCCCAACACGGTCAACGTCAACGGCAAGCTCAAGGCCTGCTACACCGCCCACGTCCTGCCCGCCGCCTGCTACCGCAAGGAGCACGGCGACCGCGGCGAGTCGCAGGAAAACTACGGCAGCGCCGCCACCTGCGACGTCCTGTGTCTGCAGGCCCTGTCGCGCCGCGTGCACTTTGGCAAGTTTGTCGCCGAGGCCAAGTTCCTCAAGGAGCCCGAGCGCTTCGCCGCCCTGATCAAGGCCGCCGACAGAAAGGGCATCGACGACGCCATCACGAACGCTGCCGTCGAGAAAAAGGTCCTGGAGCGCCTGCGCCTCAAGGCCAAGACGTACGGCACCGATCCGGACCTGGCGAGCGATGGCGTGAGCAAGGTCGATGCCGACGCCGTCGTCGCCATGTACAAGGATTGGGTCATCCCGCTGACCAAGGAGGTCGAGGTCGAGTATCTGATGCAGCGCCTCGAGGGGACCCAGTGGGAGTAGAAACATGCCATTGTACAAGAAGACCATTTACCCGTTGCAGCATTCTTTCTCCAGAACACCATTTACCCATTGTAGTTGTTTCTCCAGAACATTATTACCCATTACAGTTGTTTCTCCAGAACATTATTACCCATAATAGTTGTTTCTCCATTGACCAGAAGAGGCCTTTGTTTCCATGTCTGGTCGCAAGAATGGCTGCATTTCCATGTCTGGTCACAAGAATGGCTGCATCTCCATGTCTAATCACAAGAGTGGCTGCATTTCCATGCCTAATCACGAGAATGGCTGCAT